>NC_136516.1:66927257-67159757 GCF_053919585.1 Euprymna scolopes
CCGCATAAAAAATAAACCTAGAGAAAATTCACCAATCTAACGACCGTTATTACTACCTTAGTATTTAAGAGAATAATCTTTCTTGCCTTAATTAAAATCAAAATGTTAATTCCTATTCGATGATATCTATAAACAAATTTAAAGTTTTCTTTACTTTAATAAAATATTAGCAATATTTACTTATATACGTATATATATATATATATATATATATATATAGAGAGAGAGAGAGAGAGAGAGAGAGAAAGAAAGAACTTGTAATGTCTACTATACACTATTCTCGAGTGCCCAAGTTATCTCTGTGCAGGAGTTTTTTAAGACAGCCTGGCATGAGGATACTTTTACGTACAAGCAAATACAAGCTAAATATTAAAAAAAAATTATTCGAAGCTTAAAAAAGTTCCTTCAGTATAGCTACCCACACTGGCTTTTACAATGAATGGCTCACCTTTTCCAAGTGATGCTACCTCAAGTAATAATATCACTAAGCTGGATACTCCACCAGACTAGATGAATTCTTGTCCTCAAAACTATTAAGGCCAAGAAACCACATAAAAACGTTATATATTTAAATGATCAATTGGAGAGAGGAAAAATATGTTTTAAACTTCTTTACTAATTTAGTGTTTGAGGGGTAAAGGGGAACTTGAATGAAATATGTAAATATCTATATATCTTAGATATATTAGGACGGTGCAAAAACAATATCATTTTTATATATGATTTCTGAATTAATTCATTGATATATATAACCATGTTATGCATATTTTGAAGCGCGTTTTTCGCTCTATCGAATCGTGTTATTCATTACCGTTCTCAATCTCTTCTTTAATTTTGTTTTGCAAGCTTTTCGACAACATGAAAAAAATTCAAATCTGCACGATTTTTTGTTCCAGCTCAAACTAGGCCAAAAAGCTACCGAGACAGCTCGTGATATCAATGATACGTTTGGCCCAGGAACCACTAACGAACGTGTGGCACAACAGTAGTTCAAGAAATTTAGAAATGGTGACGAGAGTCTCGAAGATGAAGATGGTTGATGCCGGCTAACTACGGTTGATAACTAACATTTGGAAGCCTCAATTGAATCCGATCTTCACAAAACCACACAATAAGTTGCTGTTGAACTAACAGTTTTTCGCCATTTAAAGCAAATAGGGAGGTAAAAAAGTTGGATAAATGAGTTCTGCATGAATTGAACGATAATCAAAAAAGTTGTCGTTTTAAGGTGTCTTCTATGCTCCTTATGCGCAACAAAAACGTGACATTCCTAGAGCGGATTGTGACGTATTATGAGAAGTGGATCATCTACGACAACCGGCGACGTTTGACACAGTGTTTGGATGCATGAGAATCTCCACAACACTTCCCGAAGCCGAAATTGCACCAAAACAAGGTTATGGTGACTGTTTGGTGGTCTGCGACCGGTCTTACCCATCACGGCTCCTTGAATCCGGGCGAAACGATTCCTACGGAGAAGTACTGATTGAATTTTGACCTGATCAGTGCAAGAATGAACTTCGTCTGCATCTGTTAGACATAACAGTCTGTCTTTATTGTCAGCCAATTCTAATTCTCCTCCTAGGAGAAATATGATCTGCTGATGCAATTTCGTCTGATCGCACACAATGCAGTCACTTCCTGTTGCCTAAGATGAATATATAAACGGGGTTTAGCCTGTGTTCAATATCATATCAGTACTGCTTATTGATATGGCCACTCAAGTGATAGGGATCCGTCCCTAAAGAAAATCAAATCCAATAAGCAGTGTCATTTTTAAACCATTTGATTGATTGGATTTGAATTTTATAAGGAAAGAGTTGAAGGTCATCATAAAGAATCCTCAAAACTGATGTTCTCGAAATGCCAATTTCTTGTGTTTATATTTTCAGAGAGATTTCACAAGATGTCCTCGCAAAATCTGAATAATGTCAAGGTAATGGCTGAGCACTGTTGATCACTGTAGACTTTTTGACCATTTACCACAATGCGTGTCTCCTAAAATTTTGCCACCAAACGTTCTATCGAGTATATTGTTCCTGTCAAAAACTTTTCTGCATTTCTAGTTCATAAAAAGAACTGATTTTTTGATAAAGTGCGTCTCGATTGTATTTATCCGCTGCTGCGTAGTGTAGCGTCGAGTTAAATCCATGTTGGTGCTAAAAGGTTGTTCCAGACCTGTTGTCTGCATCAAATGAAAAATATGATAAAAATTGTAAAACATAAATTTAGAATGAAAAACAAAATAGAGCGCTTTTTTTTTTTTTTGGACCATCTTTAGATGAAAATTAAATTGGCAGATATTAATATTTGTACCTTTGGTCGCTGGTTTTGTAAGTTACTAATTTATGAAAACACTGGTCATTTGAATATAGTAAATAGAAAATTTAAGTGTCCTAAATAACTTTAATTTGAATATGAAAGTTAAATTTCTTAAATTTGATTGTAATTGTAAATGTACGTTCCTGATTGAGTTGGTATAATAATTCAGAGGTGCAATTGCTAAGCTAGTGAGTATGAGTGCTCTAGCGAATTTTAATCTGTGTATGTAAATATTTATGATACGACGATATTTATTCACTATAAATATCTAGTCGACGAAAGTGTGGCTATGTTAATCTCACCTTTGCTTGCCTGTATTATGTCAAGCTTCATTATTCGAGTGTACACACGTTTTGAGCGTTTGAGTGTAGGGAGGTAAGAATGCTTCGGTCGTATTATGACGCACGCTTGTGTGTACATGGTCTCTGTTTATCCATATATGTGATTGACAACTATGCTTCTCCAATGTCTAAGCGTATAAAAGAAAGAGAAGTATCAGTTTTCTGCCGATCGGTGATAAAAATAAATGATTTGCTTAACCACCTCCTTATTAACTGCACTTTCTGGAGGTATATTTTGCTATCTTAGATTTCTATTTCATGATTTATTACGGACAAATCAACATTTACTAGTTTCCCACACAGGTTAGTTTGTATAGACTGCGTTTATGTTTATCTATATATGTTTATAGACAGAAATAAAAAGGACCAAACCAAGTGATGTGTCCATGAACGTTTCGTTTAATTCTGAGACTTCCTCTAGATGAATGAAATTAAGAAAACAAAACAACAGTACAAATATTTGAAAATATATTTTTAATATAATGAATGACCTTGTTCCATTTCAGAAACGGAAAAAAGTCGTTGAAAATTCAAAAAGAAGAGGCATAGCGTTGTGGAAGAAAGTAAGATGTTTTTATAACATCATCAAGACGTTAATATATTTAAAAAGATATGACGCAATTCAGATGTTTTAAACAAATCTGTCCGTTATAATTCAAATATGGATGTGTATCTTTTTAAATATATTAACCGCTATATGACGTTATAAAAAAAAATTTACTCTCTTCCACAACGTTACATGCCCCCCCTCACATTTTTGAATTTCCAATTATTTTTTCCGTCTCTGAAATGGAACAAGGTAATTCATTTCATTACATAAAAATATATTTTCAAATATTTGTACAGGTGTTTTGATTTCTTAATTTCATTCATCAAGAGGAATTTTCGAAATGAAGACGAAACGTTGATGAACACATAATTTGGTTTGTTCCTTATTTATTTCTTTATTTCGCCGGAATACTATTTCCATTATCCTCATTATTCTTATTCTTATTATTATTATTATTATTATTATTATTATTATTATTATTATTATTATTATTAATATTATTATTATTATTATTATTATTAATATTATTATTATTATTATTATTATTAATATTATTATTATTATTATTATTATTATTATTAATATTATTATTATTATTATTATTATTATTATTATTAATATTATTATTATTATTATTATTATTATTATTATTATTGATGATGATGAAGGTTGCTGAGAATATGTTAGGGCTTTTGGAGACAAGTATGGCTCAATGGAAAACGGCGCTGGCAGCAAACAAAGAAAACTCTTGATCTTTGAAGCTCCTGGTTTGAAGCCGGGATTAAGGGAAATCCTCTGGAACTGAATTCTATCCATTTCCAGAGAGATAAACGAAATCAGAATTATTATAAATAACTACATGAGGTTAATCAAGTATGTTGAGAAACACTTTAGCAAGAGTTAAACACATATTTATTATTCTGAAAGGAAACACAAAAAAAATGTGAAAGTCCTTAATCCATGGAGTTTTGAAAAAATACTTTCCTTCTCGTCAGAGGGGAGGAGTTAACAAAATGCATAAAGAAATTTTGCCTGTAAAGAAACTATAAGAATGAAACGGATCATACTAGAGTGAAAGTGAGATGTAGAATAAGGGAGCAGATTGGGTGTGATAAAAAGAAAAATAATTTCGGCTTCACGTGAGAGTGTGTTCCCATGGTTGTTGAGTCCTAAATCCGGTGAATCCGAGAAAGTGGCAGAAATAAAATGTCCATGTTTGTAGTAGTCCGAGTTCATGTTGGAGATTATAAATTGTCCAAAGAAAAAATAGGCACAGATTTTAATGAAAATATTTTAATATCGTCTACGGCTCTTTATTTTTGTGAAGTCACCAGTAGATTAATTATAATAAAGACGTCTACGTCCACTCACGCACATACCATAAAGAAAGGTCAGAATTAATAATTTCCTTACGCTAGGAATAAAATAACAACTTGACTTTAATGGGTCATATCTAAAAAAATAATCGCTGATAGTATGCATTTAATAAATTAATCTTTGTAAAAAAAACATTGATACATTAAAAACTATTGGTCAACATTTCACTAGATTTAGTATGTCTTTACAATACTGATTGTAATAAAATAAAGATTACTTATTATGATCCTTAAAGAAAGCACTAAAATCTATACGCAGCAATTACATTAAAAAGGGGCCTTTAAGCTGGTTGTTAGTTTTAGTAAGTTCGTTCATAAACTAGTAAATAATAACGATAGAGCACACATGTAACAATTGTAGTACGTAATAATAATTGAACTAATTGAGTTAGAATAGTCTTTAGATATTCGATCAATTAAACTATTACGTCATTGAAGACTCCCTTTCTAAGACATTTTGAACGATAACACTCGCAAGAATCATCACCGTTCCTCGTTCTTTTCAGTTCGAGCTGATGTAAAGGAGTGGTTAATAAGTTCGTAATCATGTGGTTTCCGTTGATATCTATTTCATTTGTCGACAGACCGGTGTAGCCATTTTGTTTTGGATGACGAGCCTATAATGTCGTGGCCAATCAACCCTGCGTCATTTTATCACACTTGCGTTTTTCATCCACCTATTCATTTGTATTAACGTTGGAAACGAGTTAAATTCAAGATCGACTTTAATGTGGATGAAATCTGTTAAATACTGAAAAGGTAGATTAGTTACTGTTTATTTTAGTTATGGATGAGTTAACGAGTCTGGCTTTTGAAATATATGTATATATATATATATATATATATATATATATATATATATATATAATTATATATATATATATATATATATATATATATATATATACCCGTTCACATACACTTTTCATGATAAAGCTAGAACCAAGAATTAGATGGAATCGAGCAGTTGCTAATTCTGGGTTCTAGCTTTATCATGAAAAGTGTATGTGAACGGATATTTATATATATATATATATATATATATATATATATATATATATATCCTCTTAGAGAGAGAGAGAGAGAGAGAGAGAGAAAAGAAAGAGAGAGGACAGACAGAATAATTGGTCTATTGAATAAGTCGATAAGCACGCAGCACTAGTAATGGCACAGATACATGTTCAATGCCGCTGGTTTTCGGTTTTTAAATCCGACTGTAATCATAAGCAGAAAAGGCTTTATTGAAGAAATCTATCTCGACCGGGAATGATGGTTGGCAAAATTCAATAAATTTATATTATTACTATTCAACTTTGTCCATCTATAGCTATTCCCTCCACGCAATGCGGTTCAACCACGTTGAGGTAGAAAGCAGCATCGTTGTATTCGGATAAAACCACATACCAAATATAAGAACATTCCAATGCATTGCTCTGACAAGCAAGAAACGTAACAAGTGATTTCCATTTTTATCGTTTTAAAAAAAAATGGAAAATATGACAATGTCGGTTGTTGTGACATAATTTTGCGGATATACATTATACACGACATAATCACGTTCACATATAGCTTTTCATTTGATCACAAAAGTTAAGAAACCTTAATTAGTTCCATATCGGTGAATACCAGACGGTGTATGTAAGAGGGTGGCAATTCTTACTCGCAAAAAACTAACGCCGTTAAAATCATCTCAACTGAGACAATACACACACGAATGTAAGGAACATCATCAAAGATTTTCAATCTTTAATGCATGAGAATATGCGAATAATTTTAAGGCCAGTTTACATAATTTTTCTCAATTTCTTAGGTGAACATTGATTATTCGTACTCGCAAGACTGAGATGTGTATGTATGAGATTCTATGTAAAAAAGGAAAATAATACAAAGGTGAGATATGTCGTCCATTATAATAAGGTAAGAAGAACATTGAAAGTCATGATACGTGGAGAGATCGAAAAGTCGGGTATAGCTGAGCATATCTGGAGGGAAAACAAAAACTATCTACACTTATAAACAGAGAAGGGTGGTTGAGAGTAAAATGGCACAAAATAAGTAACGCATATGCTGGAGAACGACCGAGTACTAATCATATCTTTTATAGAATTTAACACCACATAAAAGCCATTATTTTTTTTAAATAGGTTATATATATATATATATATATATATATATATATATATATATATATATATTATAATAGTAATATATATATATAATGAAAACATACAGTAATAACTTGTGATATATAAGGATTAGTAGTAAAATCGTACATCTAGAAAGAAAAAAGGTTTAAGGCTCCTAAAATCCATGCTAGAATTGTCTGCAAGTGGATAATATACTTGATGAAATTCAGTTGTAAGTTACACTCTTCTGGAGGTTGAAGGTTCAATCCTCGGCGCAGATGACACTAAGAATGCAATTGCGAATTATTTAAGACTTCTAGCCAGTCATGATACACAGAACATGTTATCCCTGTGGATTAAATAAAAGTTCCAAATTATATACAGATTTCCCTCTTAGATTTTCCTTTGCGGACAGAAACCACACGCCCTTTTAAAGTTCATGATATCATAAAATCTTTTACAAGTCTGTGATATCATTTAAAAAACTAGATACCTCAAAGGCATGTGGGCTTGATCCCATCTCAGCTATACTATTTAAAAAGTGCTTCGCTGAGGTTGTCTCATTCTCTGCAACCGTTCAATAAACGACTTACTGAATCTTGCTTTCCAAACTGATGGAAAACTGCTTCTGTGTTACTAATTTATGAACATTCTGGCGAAGGAACTGATCCATTAAAATTATCGCTCCATTAGCCTTCTCCCTCTCTTCACCAAAATTTGGAGCCTTTAATTAATCAAGCACTGGATCATCTCACCTCATAGATACTAAACTGCATATGGATTTAACAAACCTGAAGATATCTAAACTGTAATCTCCAAATGAATATACAACGAACTGGATAATCCTTAGATACATCTAAGGTCTTTAACAGGGCATGGCACGATAGTCTTCTAAGGAAAATTAAATTATATGGACGAATACGAAACATAAAATCATTCTTCTGTTATATAAACAGCAACTGCTTGTGAGTATGTGTGTTTGTGTATATGCCCAGCTAAAAGTAAAAAAATACTGACCCAACGGACAATGAAGTTTATAATTTCTGAATTGTCAATCTCTCAGACAAATAACATCTAAAGTTGAAAATATAATTGCTTCGTGTAGTATTGCCGCAAAATCTGATGGGAGGCAGGTACAGTCGACCCTTTCTGTACGATTTTAGTATCTGCGTATGCATAATTTTTTTAAGCGTTCTTCCTTTAAGTAGATTACCTTCCATCATCTTGCTTGCACTTAGGTCAGTGGATAGCGTGATGGAGTGAGGCTTTCGTTTCGATCCAAGCTTACGTCGTTAGTTTGATTTTGATTTTTATTGATTTTAAGAATATAAAATAATTTTTCAAACATAAAAATGTTTATTATTGTTAAAGAAAAACTTCTGAAGTTTACTGTGTTGAAATAGACACTCACAAAATTAGTATTAAACAAAAAAAAACAAAGCTGTAAATACCGAAATTATATTTTGTGTATGGGTGGGTTAATATCATTGATAATATCTTTGGGGTATATTCTTTAAATCATCCAATGTACGTTTGTTCCTGTTTTAAAGAAAACAAAGCAAAAAAACAATTAATAATGTTAACCCCCGCCCCGTTTACTACGATTCCTTAAAAATGTAGATTTTTCTTTTTTAGAGCGATTACATTTTCGTGCTTTTATCCGACTAGCATTTCTACAGTTTACGAACCGTGCTATATTGTAGATAAGATTTTTAATTCAATTTTTACGATATCTTTTGTTTATTAAATCGGTCCGTTAAAATATAGAATAGTCAAGAATGCCCTCTCCCGTGAATACAAAACAAATGCGGCCTGCTTCTACAGAATTTGAACTGGAACTTGTTTAGATAATTGAAATTCCTTAAAATAAAAATACTTCATTTTAAGAAAATCAAAATAGTAAGATTGAAATTGGTTTGTGATACACACAAAATAGTACAGATTAGGTGTTTTCATTCTTTATCTCCATTTCAAATTAGTAACATAATCAACTTTCATAAAATATATTCAGGCTTAAGCGAAACTTTTCAGAGGTATATTTTATGCTACACAAAGAAAAATTGGCAGCATTTTCGGGAAAGCTCAAAGTTATATTTTTGGATATTTTATTTTGTATTTCTTAATATTCTATTTTCAAAATATACCGCAAAAACATAATTTAACTTTCTTTTCAATTTTTAGATGGACATTTTATTTTGTGCTTGATGAGTATATGTTTGAGTAAATTTGTCTTTTAAAATGTGCGAAATGGTGCGTTTATATTATTGTTTTACTTTTCTGCAGTTTATGGACCGTGCTAATTTTGGTTATGATTTTCATGTTCAATTTAATTATTAAGCTAAAATTATTACTTACCTCATGTTTTCTAATTGTTTCTTTCTTAAACTTCGTGGGAAAGTTGCAGTTTCGACACCATGCCATTTTTTTTCTTATCTTACTTACTGTAATGTGGTAGGAGAAATCATTCTAGACCGAAGCAGCATTTATCTTCTGTGCGGATATTATTTAGACTGTCTGAATTTTCTCGGGAAAACATTTATTTAAAGATTCAATTGATAGTAAATACAGAAATATAATGCATGCAAAACAAAAAACATATGGATAAATCTTTCTAGACTGAAGCAACTTTTAATCGAAATTAAATTCCTTTCGCGCCAATATTTTTACTGCTGAAAACAAAAATATTTTGTTAATTTTTAACTTGCTCTGTCGATAATATACATTTCTCTAGACTAAGTGAGCATGTAATCACAGTTAGATTCTGTCTGTGTTGATATGAAGGCTTTTTAAAAAACTTTTTGGGCAAATAATAATAATGATGATGATAATAATAATGATGATAATAATGATAATAATAATAATAATAATAATAATAATAATAATAATAATAATAATAATAATAATAATAATACGATAGCATGTGTGTTATTTTGTGTGTCACGTTTACATCTTTTTCTTGAAAGGTCATAACAATTAAACTATCGATTAATTGTTATGAGCTTTGATTTCTTAACAAGAATTCTTCATAAGTTTTGGTTCCGGTTTCCATTATAGCTGAAAGAATTCAACTTTTATATATATATATATATATATATATATATATATATATATATATATTCTTCATAAGTTTTGTTTTCGGTTTCGATTCAAGCTGATGAGCCCAAGTCATATGGATATATTTTTTTCATTTTTTAAACAAAAACTTTATAATATATAAGAATCAATAGAAAATTGACTCTATAATAATATATACAAAATCTACATAAGTTAAAATATCATACTTAAGCGTATTTTATGACCGGGTTACGCCGGGCATCCCTGCTAACGTACATAAATACTTTTGCAGTTTTAACAAAAGAGCTACAATAATATCAGAATGCCAACATCGATATATTACACGTGAAAGAGTTCGCTGTCGAATTTTATCCAGCTCCCGCTAGTGATAATTAATAACAATAATATCACAACCCGTCAAAATATTTCAAATTCTAGCTACTTCAAAAGTAAATAAATCTTTAAAAAAAACGTTATGTATCCACCCCAACGCTCACACTCGATTGTGCAGATTACGTAATGTTTTTTTTTATTTTTCCCTTAGAGGCGTCTGAACTTCTGGGGGTTTATGTTTTACACATGCATATCTTACACGAAACTTTGACGTCATGGCCAACGATGTGTCACGTGACTTGTGTTCATCTAAAAAGCAAACTGAAGAAATGCATGAAACTGAAACAAAATATCGAAGCTCATTTAAATGGCGTCATGTCCCGATGTTTTATCTTATTTTAATGGGTTGATTCAGTTCAAAAAGTAAAGTATGGAGCATTATGTGAGAACAAGGCAAATGGTCCGCGATAGAAAGTGATATATAGTCATCAAAAGTGCTCGATATCCGAAGAGTAGCAGGTGTCTTAAAGCGCAAATTAATTTCTTCTTTTTGTTTTATACGGCCCCGAACAACAACGGGTAGCTTTACTAGTCTTAAATAAAAGAAAAGTCCAGGTTGTCCTCGATATTCGCACGTCAAAACAACATGATATAAATGCAGGTGTGCATCAAGGGTCGATCCTTGTACCTTTATTATTCCTTTTATTCATAGATGACCTCCTTGATAAAATTGCTTCGAAATGTGTATATTTGTTGATGACACTACGCTCTATACAGACACGTGGTGAAAACGAATAAACACATATATAAAAAAAAATCGCTGAAACTTAGATGAAAACGTCCAGTCTTTAATGGAATAGGGACATAAATTAATGGTGACATTCAATGCTGCCAATACTAAACTTCTTTCCTTTAATAATTACAAGAAACCTGCTCAACCAATGATAATTATGGCTAATGATACATTACCTGAAAGCTCTTCGGCCAAACTTGTCCGCTTAATATTCACAGGGAACATAGATTGGAACAATTGTATTGAGGTTATTGCCAAACGTGCCGCGACGGTGGGCTTTCTCTACCGTGCTAGAAAGTTACTTACACCTTAAAGTATTCTGAATCTCTGCAAGGCCACTATTCGCATATGTATGAAGTATTATTGCCATATTTGGGCTGGTGCATCTGCTACTAGTCTCGCACTCTTAGATAGGATTCAGAAAAGAGCCGCCAACCTAATGTGTCCCGCACTGTCGCCCAAATTACAATCTCTGTCCCATCGAGGAAATGTTACATCCCTGTGCCTATTTTACAAGTATTTTAATGGAAAGTGCCCAGACGAAATCAAAACCCTTGTACCTCCTCAACGCAAATACCCTCGATCAACCCAAAAAGCAGCAGAATCCTATCCCTGCACTCGAAAGATCCAAAGATCCAAAGATTCAAAGATGCCGGAAAGCTTTCTATTCGAATAGTTTTTTCCTTGTTTAACTGCTAAACTTTAAAATTCCCTCCCGGCTCTCTGCTTCCCTTACTGTACTTACATGAAGAAATTCAAATGTAATGTGAACAAACATCTTGCTGCTTCATTTCCTATCCCTGCAAATTTTGTCCCAAATAGTAATCGCTTATGTCCAAGTGGAACTGTGCTTGTTTGGGGTGAAAACGCAGTAAAAAAAAAAAAAAAAAAGATTCTTATGTTCGACCAGAAGATTCCCGAATCGAAAACACACGCCTGAAGAAAGACGGAGGTTTCATCGATCGAAACATTGTTAAAATAGCACTCAAGATGATAACACTGTACATAACTTTGTATTCGACAGTTTAAATTCTTTCATATCCATTTTTTTAAATTTAGAAGTTGCATAAATTAAGTTGTTCTTTTATTTTCATCTATAAAGACAAGATTAAACTGACGACCGTCTTTACAAATAAATCGAAATGCATTCTGCTATTATAATTAAATTACTGATTTAGATGCGATTTTAAAAGCTCCATTTTGTGTTATGCTGTTGTATGTTTGTTGATTTTAATGAATAGCCGATTCATAGTAAATAATTCATAGGAAACAAATAAAAAATATTCATGCAGTATTAAATCGCAATAGAAACGGACACGCGTGAATGTGTTTTATAATTTATAATATAAATCTCACCTGTCTGTTTAAATGTATGTATGTATGTATGTAGGTCGGCCTAAAACTTTCGACAGCGGCGACGGATTGTTACGAGATCTGTATAATTGTAAAGCTTGACGTCTAGGACGACGAATATCGAAAAATTAGCCAAAAACCTTAATTTGTTTACCCTCAACTGAGCAGTTGTCTTCAAGAAGGGGTCGATTTTTCGAGCCATTTTTGCAAGTCATCGTATCGATGTGATTGCCTAATTTTAACATTCCGAACTTCCGGTCGCGTCGAAGAGTAGGGGTAAGACATCAGATTTTCTTTTACTTTCTTTTCCGCCTTTCGCGTCACGGATTCGGGTCTGCTTGTCTACTATCACTTATTATTTTTTTTTTTGCTAAACATACACCTCCAAACATCCGGGGAATGCCGGGCACACATGCTAGTTTTATTATAAAGATTAAATGAAACAACTTTGTCAAAATAGTTTTTGCAAAAATAAATTATTTTTAAATGAAGACCTTAAAACAACGATATCAAAGGATGGGATAAAATATGAAAAGAATCTTTAAAACTCGAAAGATGAGAAGGAAAAAATGTCGATAAGAAATCACCAAAGTTTTCACATCGAATCAATACAGAAGATATTCATTTATAACGATATAAAAAACAGAGCAAAACGATATGGAAAATAGGTGATTGATAGGATCATTCACAAGAAAAAGAATAATTCAAAGAAGTTAATGACACCATTTTCAGAAAAACACAACTTCTGAACGCAAGGATTTTAAATAAAAAAAAAACACTTCATATGGCGATATGCAAATGATTGTTTCAAAACAGCAGTAAATCTAATACTCTAGGAAGGAGGGTATAAGATGGGTGAGTATCTGCGCATGTTGAATGGAGATAAAAGACATCTGTTTACCCATTTAAGATAATATTCTTTAGAGGTTCTTAAATAGCAATACCGAAAAAGAAATAATATCGTTAAACACAGACATAGAATGTTTGATGAAACGAATAAAAATATTTAATATTCATATGTAGAGTGAGGTGCACAAGATAAAATATAGACGTCCATTAAACAGAATTTAAGATGAGATTTTGTTCATGGTTGAAGTGAATTGTATTTGTATGTGTATGTGTGTGTGTGTGTGTGTTAGACTAAATAACTAAATAGATATGGAGAGAAGGTTGAGAATGAATAAGTTAAATCCATTTCTTAAGAATGTTTCAAAATTACATTTTAATAAGAAAACCCAGTTGTTTGGTTTTGTTTGTTTTACCACATATCAACCATCCGTGGATTATTTAATGTCGAATGAAGTTGTCAAATATAATTTTATAAATACGATTATTATTTATATTCTTAGAATACGTAAATCTCTGAATATATTTCACTATCCTTGCATTGCATTACTTTTGGAAAACTATAGAAATATTTTTTTAAAAATGTAATTTCCAGGAACCATTACTCCTTAAAAAGAACAGGAAAATGAAGCGCTCAAAGGAACCATTCAACTAGTGACAGTACTCTCATAATTAATTGCTCTTAGTAAACATTATTCGTAGCAGGAAATTTCACAGCAAGTGGAAATATTTATTTTCAAAAACGTTACCCTTGGAAAACATTACTCTTCGAAAACATTACTTCTTGAAAATATTACTCCTTGAAAATATTACTCTTTGAAAACATAACCCTTTCATAACATTACTCTCCTTGAAATCATTACTCTTGGAAAAAATTACTCCTTGAAAACAGTACTCTTCGAAAACCTTACTACTTAAAAATATTACTCCTTGAAAATATTACTCTTTGATAATATCACTCTTTGAAAACATTACTCTTTGATAATATTACTCTTTGAAAAAATACTACTTGAACTCATTACTCTTTGAAAACATTACTCCTTGAAAATATGACTATTTGAAAACATTACTTCTTGAAAACATGACTATTTGAAAACATTACTCCTTGTAAACATTACTCCGTGTAAACATGACTATTTGAAAACATGCCTATTTAAAAACATTACTCCTTGAAAACATGACTATTTGAAACCATTACTATTTGAAAATATTACTCATTGAAAACAATTAATCCCCTGCATCGGCAATCGTCTTTGTTCTCAACACAATTGACGTTTAATACTTATTGGCCAAAAAATAATGGGAACATAAAGTTAGATGTTTTAGTTTTAGAATCAGTTTGAATAATAGTAATTTAGGATGAACGGATAAAAGCTAGGGCATAATTAGCCGAATAATCGGATTGGGTTTCTCTGATGTCTCGTCTAGCAGAAGTAATATTAGTGGAAAATGGCTCAGTTACTAAGATTCCATCTTAAGGCATCATGGGTTACCATTTATGACCTACATGTGTGAGTTTTGAGAGAGTTTCATTCTGTGTGAATGCGCGCGCGTGTGTGTGTGTGTGTGTGTGTGTGTGTGTGTGTGTGTGTGTGTGTGTGTGTGTGTGTGTCTTTATATTTTCCGTTAGACTGTAATTGTAAAAATAGAAAATCAGCAACGATTTAAGCATTTTCAAAATCTTGTTTTGAATGTGTTGACGTTATTTTTTATTATTATTAGATATGGGTTGCCAACATGAAGAACTCTCTTTGTTTTGTTTTGTTTTTTTTGTTTTTTTGTTTTTTGTTTTTTTTGTTTTTTGCTGTTGTTGTTGTTGTTGTTGTTGTTTTTGCGTTTTATTTGATTTTTCGTTTTTGTTTGTTATCGGTAGTTTGCTTCATAATCGGTTTACATAGGCCCGGAGATAATCCGTTTAAAAATAGCGGGAATCACATCTTTTACACCTACATGTTAGTTACCTGGTTTTATTTTGGAATCTTACGCTGTGTTTGTGTGGACGTCAGAGTAAGCTATTGTTTTGCATCGCCTTTGCGACAAGTGAAAACAAATGAAAGCTGAATGAACGGAGAAAGAAAGAAGCTTATAAAGTTATTCACTTTTTCACATCCGTTCCTATTGCTTACCTAATTAATAATACACTACATATTTATTGTAATAGTAAATGTGAGTTAAAATATATTTGTTTCCCTTAAATTTTTTTACCTGTGAACTTTAGCAAAAAAAATACATTCTAGAATTTATTTTGGTTCTAGGATTGAGTTATGTTTGAGAAAATTCTGTTTTAATTTTTCTACTCTGCCGTAATTTATGATTAACTGAAAAATGCATGCCTCCCTCTGTCTCTCTTTCTTTGTGTATTACCTATCTACTTATTTCTCTCACTCACTCCCATTATATCTTAATGAAACCTGTTTTTAATATTTCTTAATATTTTACAAAGAATTGAGAAAAAACTGACTCGGTTTTCAACGTCGTCATCTCATTTATATACTCAACTCAGAAGCCATTTTTTAAAAGATATTGTAGAAATACGTGCATGAATTGAATCCGACAGGTTTATGATCGTCAAATTCAGGAGACAATTAAATTAAAAACAATATTGGTTAACTAATATTTCATATTCTTATTAGAAAGACTATCAATTTTTGATAGCGTTCTGTGCATAAAATATTAGTCAAAAACATCTTATGCTAACAAATATTTCGTTTATTTAATTCAAATTTGACAAGGTTCTTTGAATTAACGGTAAAAAATATAAATTAATTTTAATTTGAATGGCAGTTACTGGATTCATATTTGGCGGTCATCCACTTTTTCATTTTTCTAGATATCATAAATTATTCACAGTGTACGATTATTTGAACGCAAGTAATTATTTAGTCAACAGAAGGGGTTGCAGGTCCATCATTTTCCTAACATTGTTAGTACATGACAATAGATCCAATGGGAGTATGCATTATAAGAACTTTCTGTCAAAATTGTTCGAGCGGTTTACGGAAAACGTCGAAAGATGCCGAAAGATGCCACAAGGTGGCGAAATGCTAAGCGCCTTTATTCTAATACAAAACATCATGGGGAAATTATTTGTTTGTTATAATTGGTTTAGTATATTTTAAAATATAAATATTTCATTTATTATCCCAAAAATATTTTTAAAAAAATGATTAAAAAAAGTACTAAAATATTATGGAAAAGCTGTTTGCTATCAGCTTTTATTATTAAGAAAATAAATATTTACTCACAAAACTTACCTCATAATGTTTTTATTTGATTTCATTTTTATTGTTTTAAGTTTCGTAAAAATTATCCAATATTTTTCAAAAATATTACTTTTATTTTTTTAATTTTTCATTGAAATCGTTTAGAATTTTTAATTAATTATTTATTGAATTATCTTCTTACTGACAGAAATAATATATTTTTCATTGAAAAAATTGTACATCGTTTGCGCTAAAAAGAATCACAAACATTTCGTTCGGCACCCTCGGGCGTTTTCTGTGAATCGCCTGGACGATTCCGAACATTGCATGTTTCTTATATTGCATAAGTATCAACTTCGTATAATCGATTCCATACACTCCGATGGTACCCATTGAGTCAATGACGCACTCTAAAAAGATTACCCTTATAGTATAATCAATTTTTTTTTGTTGTTGTTTTTTGTTTGTTCTTGGTTTGGTTGAGGTTTTTTGTTTTGTTTTTTTGTTGTTGTTTTTTTTTTTGTTTTTTCATTGATGGAAAATTGAAAGGAATTGTATTTTTGCATAGAAATTGGAACTCCTTTATCGAAGGTTTTCAGAGAACGGTTGTACTTACAAAAGAAATCATTCAGTTATTATCTGAAAAGATTAATTTAGGGCCAAACGATGTGCGTGTATTGTTACCAGCCATACGAAAATAGAAGCATGTAAACATTGGAGAAAAGAAGCCGTCATAGATGATGAATTAGACTTAACATTATAATTTGCCTCTTTAATAAGAAATATACATATACTAGCAGACCCTTTCCATCCACTGGCGTTGCCCAAGAATGATTGAGGATCACGGTGTACTGCTTCAACCCACGAAACATCTGATCATGATTATTGTTTTGTTTTAAGAAACGAAAACGTCATCGTTGCTTTAATGAATGTCTAGTATGAACACTATCGACCATATTATTTTATTTGAGAAAATGTGTTTGCTCTAGGAATAGAGCTTGTTTCTTTAAAAAGCACCATACATTAGTTTTGTCTTCCATCACTGCCTTTAGTTTCATGAAAACGCTAGGGCTAAATTTATTAAAAGAAACCGCCCGTCAATGGATGTTGAGACAATGTAACCTCATTAAAAAGTACACCGTCACAACATCCATGGTTACATACATGTGTCCTACAAACTGGGTTTCCAATGTTTTCTTAACACCATAGTACTGATGGAAGATGAAACTTATGCACCTCTATAATTTGCCCATGTATGGAGTACCGTTGTCACATTTGGGCTGGTGCATCTGCTACTTGTCTCTCACTCCTGAGGGTTCAAAAGAGAGTCCCCAATCTGATAGGTCCTGAACTGTCATCTAAGCTTCAGCCTCTGTCCCATCGACGAATGTTGCATCCCTCTGCCTGTTCTGTTAAGGTGAATACTCTGACGAACTACAAGCACTAGTACTCCCTCGGCGTGAATACCCTCGACAAACCCAAGCAGCTAAATCCCACCCTTTCACAGTAGATATCCCTAGGTGTAAGAAATCCTTCTACTTCAACAGTTTCTTTCACAGAACTGCTAGACTTTGGGACTCCCTTCCGGGATTCTGCTTTGCCAACTGTACTGATATGGGAAAGTTCAACTGTAATATGAACATACAACTTGCTACGCATCTCCCTTCATAATACCTCTTAAACTTATGTCCCCGATAGTAGCCCCCTACTTGAAAGTGACAATGTGCCTTGCTGGGGTGAAGATTGAATACAAAAAAAAATCTTTGTACCTTTACCTTAAAAAATAGTGTGCACCGTCCCTAGGTTGGGGACCAGCATCATGCCAGGTTTCGTCATGATAGTTTCAATGGTGTAGGAGAGTTGTCCACTCAGACATACACGCACGAGCGCTATTACTTTATATATGTATGCATGTATGTATGTTAATAATTTTCTAGTTAAAAGACATGCTTATCGCATTAAGTTGTTTTTTCTTAGTCATCCGTTTTGTTCGTTTGTTTAGATGGCGACTATATTTTCCTGGTCTAATTTTGGTTGGTTGGTTGTTTTTATTTTACGGCATATCAACCCTTTTCAGGTCAATTAATTCCGAATCCAGTGATTTTGAAGAACGATTTTTTAAATAGAGTATATATGTTTTATAAGTCGGTTTCTATTTAACCCATAGTTGGGACCCTAACAGGTACTACCACTGCGTGTCGAAGTGGACCTGGGATCAATGGCAATTAAAGAGTGGTTTCACACTCCTCAAAGCCCGCAAGCTGGGGGCCACACAATCTGGTATAGTTTAAGGCCATATCCAGGACCTGACTTAATTTTCATTCCCGCTTTTCAAGTGTAAGATAAAACTTGACATAACAAGGTTTTCATGTTATTTCAAAAACATAGTTTAAGTAAAATATATATTTTTATAAGATGGTTATGAGTAATGCTGACACCTATTTAATTTAGTTAACGTTAATTTAGTTAACGTAAATTAATTGAAAATAAAATAAGAGAATTAGTTACGTAGAAAAGGCATCATGGTTATTTGGGGGGGGGGGAATGTTGATAAGAGAAATTATTAAATGAAAACTATTTAAATAATACAAAGACATAATTTAGCGTTAATGTTTATAAGTATTTGCTTTTTTATCGTAAATAAAAAATTGCAGTGTTTCATAAACAATAAAAAAGAAACCTATCGGCACTAGAGGAAAAGGTAGATCATTAAGTGAAAGAAAAAGACGCCAAGTTGTTTTATTATTTTCAAAAAGAGCTACCTCCAACATAGAAAGACAGAGACAAAGAAATACAAAGACAGAGGGAGACAGTGCGAGAGAGAAACGGGGAAATGAGATTAAGAGTGAGAGCGCGACCAGCTACCTCCCCGTGAGCTCTTATGACTATTCGGTATATTTTCCGAGCTAACTAAGCACGTTAGTTTCATTTAAATTATATCCCTTGATAATGATAATTAATGAGTATATTTTAAGAAAAGTTTTTTATTTAGTCAGATATAATATATTCTAATAATTACTATTAATATCGCTTAAACTATTGCCGAGAGAAATAAGAGAAATATCAGCAAACATTTATTAATTATAGACTATTTGAAAAGAAGTTACGCAAATTAGACAGATATTAAAATGCTTGTATGTCTTTCGACCATAATATTGTTACATAGCCGGAAGTTTAAGAAAATAGGATGTATAACGGTTATATATATATATATATATATATATATATATATATATATATATATATATATATATATATATATATATATATATATATACAGGGTGTCCACAAAGTCTTGCTACATTATGTAGTCAGATTTTGTGGAAGCATCCTCTAGATTATGTAGCCAGACTTTGTGGGCACCCTATATATATATATATATATATATATATATATATATATATATATACGCACACGTGTGTGTGTGTGTGTGTGTGTGTGTGTGTGTGTGTGTGTGTGTGTGTGTGTTCAGGGTGCCCACAATGTCTGGCTACATAATCTACAGGATGCTTCCACAAAGTCTGGCTACATAATGTAGCCAGACTTTGTGGACACCCTGTATATATATATATATATATATATATATATATATATATATATATATATATATATATATACGTAGTAGCATATATCATATTATATGAGGTGCGTTCAATAAGTTTCAATACATTTTGCACAGTCATTAAAAATTGTGGACTCTCGAAAATTCAGTATGCTGTTGCTATCCATCTTATGAGATGGCTGACCACGTTTTTATGATTTCAGATGGACATCTACAGCAGGAATTTGAATACATCATACAAAAAGCTTTATTGTCACTTGTTGTGCTTTCAGAAATGCTATCATGGCATGAAGACACATTAGAAAAACGATAAGCATTAAAATCTTGTTTTAAACTTGGAAAAATGCCACAGAAATGTTTCAAACTGTTTTGGAACAATCTTGCATGAATCGAGCATCATTTTTCGTGTGGCATAAGAGATTCAAGGAAAGCAGGGAGTCTGTGTGGAAGGTGTAAGGAAGTCACAACACTAACATTGATTGACTTAATAAAGAATATCATGGATAAGGACTGTCGTGTGTCTATAGACAAGAATTGCACAGTTTGATGTCAGCGTAGGAACTGTACACACAATTATTATTTGCGCAAAGTTTGTCTCAAGAGTGTCAGAGAAACTGAGAAAGAAAGACGTTGTCATGACCAAGATGAGCATCAAGACGGTTCTTTACCTTCCCTATAGTCCAAAACTTGCTCCCTGTGAGTTTTTGTTATTTCCTAAGCTCATGGAAAACATTAGAGGCTGTCGTTCTGAGACTGAGGAGATGAAAGAAACTGTAACAAGAGTCATTGACACGCTTACACAAGAGGACTTCCATGCGGCCTTTCAGAAGTTATTGGAACAGTACAAGTGCATTGCAGCCGGAAGAGATTACTTC
The DNA here is from genome assembly GCF_053919585.1 of Euprymna scolopes. Lineage (NCBI taxonomy): Eukaryota > Metazoa > Mollusca > Cephalopoda > Sepiida > Sepiolidae > Euprymna > Euprymna scolopes. The sequence continues at coordinate 66,947,992 of NC_136516.1, forward strand.
GAATGTTTTATGTGTGTACTATCAATAAAAGTGCTCATACAAAAAAAAATCTGAAAACTTATCGAATGTACCTCATCTGTTGTATTTGTGACGTATTTGTGTTTTGTTTTTACCTATAATGTTTATAACTTAATAACTACTCTTAACGCAAACGTGCTCGCCACATAACAGATAATTATCTGAGACGTCTCGTTAATAATTTGTTTACTGTTCCTCCAAATATTTTAACCGATTATTGTTGTTTCATTACAATTAAAATCGAACGAACTTTTTTTTTCTTTACTTCATTCACGTGTCTATTTCGTGTCGCCCGCCCTCTCTGCTCGTTCGACTCCGAAACAAACACTTTTAAACGCAAATAACACATTCAAATTTCTGTTTTTTTCTGGACTAATAAGGGTTTTTTTTATTATTCAACCATCAGTAATGTATGTCAATCGAACCTCGGGTCACCATTTCACTAACTTAATGGAGGAGGATGTCACTATCCCACTATGACCTCAATCTCAATATCGCTTCTTCGAGAAATTTGTCCGTTCATCTTGCGGATTCTGAAGCCGGTTTTCCGATTTGTTCTTTCTGCCGTCTAAAACAGACTCTCTCGATATCGTAATCATCGCGTCCCACGAAAGACGCAATCAACACATCGCGCAATGTCAACGTGTGCTAAAACCATCTCTCTATACTTGTTGTCACCCATTATGCAAGCAAACAACTTGCAGCTACGCTCGTTACAGATCCAGTTGAACTTAATCATTTCTAATCCAAACCAATAAGCTTTTCAGAGATTCTCAATTCTATATTTTACACTGATAGTCTATTCTACGAAAGGACCATTATCTCACACTATAATATATATATATATATATATATATATATATATATATACCGAGAGAGAGAGAGTATGTGTGCGTGTGCGTGTGCGTGTGCGTGTGTGTGTGTGTGTCACAAAAGTAAGTACACCCCTCAAAATTTTTACAGGTATTTAAGTTATCTTTTTCATGAGACAACACGGACAAAATGACACAAATAGATTAAAGCCACCAGAAACTCGACAACAACACTCAGCATTAGTCAACAGAAAGGCCCAATTCTCCTCAACGAATGTCCAACCGTACAGAAGTTTAGAGAAATTGGCTATGAAACTCTGCTTCATCCGCCATACTCTCAAGATCCCTCATCTACTGACTACCGCTTTTTCAATCATCTCGACACCTTTTTATGTGAGAAATGCTTCAAAAACCTAAGCGATATCAAAAACGTCTTCAACGACTTCATCGCCACCAGAACGCAAGATTTTTACATTGCTGGCATAAATACACTTATTTTGCGTTGGCAAAAGTGTGTTTATCCTGATGGTGCTTATTTTGATCAATAAATATTTGATTGATCCGAGATAGGTTCATTAAAATTAAAAAGCTAAAACCCGCAAGAACTTTCTTTTCGACCTAGTATTTCTCTTATTCCGATACTCACCAACTTATCTTCTTAGCTATTGCAACCTTCTTTTATCGACTACCCCATATATATCCATCTTTATTACTTCCTCCTGTCTGTTGTAAATCACGTGACTCTGGCTCTTAATAAAAATTAAAATCTTTTCGTTTTTGTTGCGTTCATTTTAAGAGTATTTATAAAATCGAAAGTTTAAGTTACCCGATGAAGCTCATCAGTTAAACATCACAGTAACAGTTGTTATTGCCGTAACCATGTAATTTGTTTACCTAAAATTTAATTATATATATGTATTATATTGGTGTATGTGTGTGAATGTGTGCGTGTGTAACTAGCAGAGTGATCCGGCGCTGCCCGGGATTGGATGAGGATCAATAAATGTTTCATACCATATTGTCATCGAAATCGGTGAAATTGCCCATTTTTCAATCAAATCGATTCATTGCCTGATCTAGTTGGGACACACTACGATGCATCTAGGGAAAACTTCACATACCTTCCCCAGTGACTTAGTCCATAATGCATTATAGTCTAAATTGCAATGTAGAAAGCATATTGCTGAGTTTATTAAATTATTTTTATATAATGGCTTAAAGTTTAAAGTTCAAACGCCAAGCACCATGGTTAAAGTGCGCCCTAAATAGAAGCGTTCCTTTTGAGCGCGCGCCTGTCTTATCAAAATACTTACTGTTGATTTTATAAAAAATATTGTTATATAACAGCATGAATTAAAGTTTAACATGTAAAAGTCAAGTATTATGGTTCAATTATGTTCTCAACAAAAACATTCATTTCGAATGCGCCTCTGTCTTATCAAAGAACCTACTGTTGATTCTATTATGCTGAGCCCTTCTGCTTGTGCGCTGATAAAACTTAAAATACACTTGTGATGTTAGGCTTTATGAGATGTTAAAAATCGAACTGCTCTTTCTTTGCTCGGATTTTTCAATTGTTGATTAAGGATTTTTGTTACAAATCAGTGGCATTCTAATACAAAACCTACACACACAAAAAATATATTCATGTAAAATTTCATAAAAAAAGGCTCAGCCGTTTTGGGGTCCATAGAGAATAGATTCACACACATACACACAATGTGCCTTTTATATATAAGCAGAGATATTATGAAAATATTTTTGAATTTTTATCCACATACTATATACACGTGTTTTTAATCCTTTTTCGGCAATCATCCTTGTGTAGAATAATTGTTCTGCCGATCACACGATTCGAAACCCTCAAATCCAAGTCCACATTTTAACTATTTGTCGCAATAAAATATTATGTTAATAATATTACATGGAGAAGTAAATATTAAAATTTCTTATACATTTTTATTGAACCGTGTAATCAACATTTCAGTCAATAAGATCTTTTTACGTAGAAGATTATATAAATTCGTGTGAGCTAATTTCACGAATCAGTGAAAAATAGTATGTTTTCAATTTTTACCTTTTACAAATTTAGGAACAATATTTTCGTAGAACGGCGTCAAAATCTTTTGTATGTTTGGAGTTATAATTAAATAATTATTATGATATGGGAGTTTGTCATTTTGTAAGATTATTCTTTTACTCTTGTTAACCTCCAAACAAGGCATACTGCCACTTGAAACGTAAGTGGCTACTATTTGGTATCGTGTCCATCAAAGGACTGTGGAGATTAAAGCAGCGAGATGTCTGTTCACAGTACATTTAAATTTCTGCAAGGTGGTGCAGTCAGGGAAGCAAGATACGAAAAGGAAATTCCAAAGTCTAACAGTCCAGGGGAAGAAACTATTATGCTTGTCGAGTTAGTCGGGAGTATATACATCAAGGGGCACAAGTGCTAAGAGTTCATCAGATTAAATTCCATTATTTGAAAAATAGACACGGGGTGCGACATTGCGGTGATAGAAGTTGGAGCTTGGTCGACAGTACGAAACCTATTAGATTTGAAAGTTATCTTATATCTAAGTATGATAGACTGGTGGAAGGCGCTCCAGCTTCGATGGGGCAATAATACTTCATACATGGACGAATGGTGGCTTTATAAATATATAAGGTACTCTTTAATTTTCTAGCACAGTAGAGATAGCCAACTTTCTTTGCGATAGTTTTGGTAATGACTTCAATGCATGTATTCTCATAGTCTCTGTGAATGTAACGATGAAAAGTCTAAAGAATGAACTCTCAGATATGATGTTATTTGTCACGGCAATCAATAGTTGAGGAAGAGTTTTTGTAGTTGTTAAAGGAAAGTAGCTTGCTCTTAGTAGCATTAAATGTTACCGTTCTCATTCCGTTACCAACTGCAGGTCGTTTTTTAGTGTTTCTTCAATTGCCTCCGATGTTTGTACATTCGTTTTTCCCTTATGTTTATTATAGAGCGTGATGTCATCAGGAAATATACCCATCTCGGATACAATTTTATCACGGAGATCATTTATAATAAAGCTCCAAGGAGTGAACATTCGTCAAAACAAAAGGAGTCATGCAAGTTTAAGAATGTCGTCGTCATTTGATATTACTACATTTAAACAACGAACAGGGTACTTTATCTAGCTTTCAAACTTCCAGATACTGTTTTATTGAAAAACTAGCTGGAGTACCCGGCATTGCCAGGTTGTATATATATTTGAATATTTTGTCCTCGTACATTACGATGAAATAGATTTAACAAAACATAAATTCATAATGGTAAATACATGTTTTTTGTTGTTTTTGTTGTTATGAAAATCATATCCACGGAAATTAACTACTCTACTGTAAGCAAAGTGTCGTTTTAAACATAATAGATAACAGAACTGAGAATTTGACCCCTGTCGTTCAAGATTTCCTTAAAAGTATGAACTATATTCGTCTTCGGTCGTGATGGATTTCATCCATTCATTAATTACAATGAATTTTAGACTTTGTTACGAAAACTGCAAAATGTCGGAATGGAAGTTTACTCAAAATCTAATGATTATTTATAATTTATTAGTAACGAAAAATATTATTTTTTAATAAAATTAACCTCTATTTTGTGTTATAATTGTCTTTAAATTATTTGAATGCAGTAAATGTTTCAGGAAAATTTTTTAAAAAGCAACAACAAAACAAAACCATGAACATGCATGCGAAAATTTGTGAGGAAATTTTTATCAGAAAAATACAAAATAATAAAAACGCAAACATTCGGAACATTTACATTTTTTGTTTGAAATTAATATTTGCTTATCTAATCGATAAATGAATATATATATATATATATATATATATATATATATATATATATATATATATGTGTGTGTGTGTGTGTGTGTGTGTGTGTGTGTATATATATATATATATATATATATATATATAGGTATGTTTTCGTAAATGTAATGTAAAGTCTGAAAAAACGCACGCATTCGGAATGTTAGAATGATTGGTACTTGTGCAGTGTACGAATTATGCTGAAAGAATAACGTTATCATTAAGGAGGGAGCTTTATAACTGCTCTACACTTTCACCTAATAATTCAATAAAAAAGAAAGATACCATATAAATTTAATTTAACTTTGAAATCCTATTTGAAATGTAACACTGTGTACACTGCAAAAACACCGAATATTTCTTTGAATTTAATAATTGTTTATCTACTCGGTCAAAATATAATAATAAAAAAGACATATAGGTATGTCTTCATACGTTTGAATTAATGTTTGGAATGCTTATTTTTATTAAAAAAAAAAAAGGAAAGAAAAACACGTGCATTCGGAAGCGTTAGAATTTTTTGTTTTGGAAGTAATATATGTTTGTCTAATCGATAAATGATTCATAAAAATGATATATATTATTTTGAATGCGCCCCTGTATTATCAAAGAACCTACTAAAAAAGATACATATTCACATTTACAGATTCAAAACCGCGAGTAAAATTTACGTATTATTTCATTTTTTTTATTATTAATACAAAGACATGAAAAAAAAATGAGTTGGTGTCATCAGCTAGAATTGAAATATAAACATCTAGCGTTCCAGCTTGATGTTGTTTTCTGTATAAAGCCTAGTAGTAAACAAGTTGAAGGAATAAAGCTAATCTGCGCATGCGCATAAAAACAAAAATGTTGGCTAGTAGCAATGAATATTTTGCATGTAAATTTGCCGATATCTGTACGCATGTATGCATGTAAACAAAAATATTACTCACTATAAACCATTCTTGGTGCATGAATATTATTTCCTGAGAATCTCAGTGCTATGCGATTAGTAGTTTAAGAGTTTACCTTTTATATATTTACACTCACACATACGTCTACTGTTTTATTTATATAGATGAACACTCAATAGAGCACATATTAATGAATGCTGCCATTGTTTAAATGAGGTTTTTATGTTTAACCGTTAATTAATAAAAAAAACTCTTTAGGTTGCGATCCCTTTGAAAAATTATAAACAAATGAACGCAGCAAATAAACATGTTTACTAGAAGAACAATTGTCTTTTGACGAGCTCATAATATGAGCTCGTCAAAAGACAACTATTCTTCTAGTACGTGTATGCAATTACACGATAGATGTCCTTTTTTATTTATTCTAGTTATAAGATGTAACCATTGTTGTTCATTTTCGCGTTATTATCGCCATATTTATTGTTTCGCCACGTTCGCGGTCAGAAGGTTTGATTGTAAAACTACATAAACACCGCCTCATGGTTTAATTCTTTTCTTCTTTTATAGTTTCGCCGATAAACACTGCGTGAACAATAGTATTAATAGGCCATTTAATTGGAAAAGAGGTCAAGCGATTACTCTCGCCATTTGACGTCACAGTCACGCGAGAACTCAAATCGCATTTCCTTCTGTTTTAATATACAATATTGATGTGGCGTAGACGAATAATTCTGCACGCTCTCTCAACAATTCCATAGTTTCTTTATTATTACTTGTTTCTTTATTGGCCCCCCCCAAGAATTTCATATTATTTGTAAACGCAATATCTTTTATGTTGTTCATTGTGGTTTTAGCTCGTTGCCACCTGATTTCCCCCCTTTCAAATCTAACATCACTCTACACTTTCTGGTTTCACGGTGTAATGATGCTTCCCATAACTTGATGCTGTTTAATAATTTGTATATACAGCGTGACCGTCCTTTCCCACCACGACAATGGCAATCATATAAACATATTCATCAGCCACGACCTTTTTATCTCATATGTAAAAAAAAAAATCTTTCACTCAGCCTGACATCTGTAGGGAATGCAACATCATTTCCTCTGCTACGCGCTGTTTTCAATACCCAACATACGTGAATCAAAGCCGGTGTTTTGGTCGCTAAATCATTTTATCTAATCAGAGTTTGAAATACAAAACTAAAAATCCCCACATTCCTATTTTAGGTGAGTGAAACAGATAACAAAATCATTGGATTGATTTAGTCACATAAAGTTGACAAATAATAATCTTTTTACTAATAAGTCACCACTTATCAAGGCCAAAAACCACTCGAGGATGAGGGTTAACGAGATGAACGGGTTGTCAGCTCTAATGACGATTATTAATGATCAATAGAATCAACAAAATAGATTACTTGTGAGGACGGTTTATAACCAGTCATTATTGAGATAGAATTGGGAAACGACTATGTTGTATCTCGCAGAGAATTAGTTTCATGGTAATGTATTCCACAGTTTATAAGTTCTTAGAAAGGAATTCTATTAATAGAATTTCCCTTTGCTTTTAGGCACACAGCTTTTGTAGTTGTGCTAATCAGATTTTGCTGTAAATGGATTACAGTGAGAAAATAGAGATTAGAACTCATTCGACCATTTTCATTGGAAATAAGGATAGAGTACAGAAAGGCGAGTAATCTCCCTTTTGTAAAAAGGAGGCTGTAAAGAACATCGCCGATTAAAACGTCATACCACGAATTCCTATTTTCTGATTTATTGGCATGTTAATAAAACACATCAAAACATATTTTGGATTCACATAAGATTTACCTAATATTTCCAAGAAATTCTACGAAAAGCATCAAATGAAACATCTCAAAGCAAACGGTATGGCATGCATGTTTCACCAAAATAATACGAATTGTTCATTTGCTTTCCTGCATAAGTTTGATAATTATAAACTAGAATGATTTAACTTTATTCAGAACAACGCTTCATACTTACAGCTAATATATATATATATATATATATATATATATATATATAAATTTGTCTTTTTTTCTGTTTATTAATATTCATATAAACACTTTTTTTCTATTTATTTAAAAAGAAAATACAACTTTGTTATATATGGTCCATGGAATTGCATTCACTAGCAAAAGATCTAGCTGATTTGTATATTTTTAAACATTCATTTTAATTAACTAAAAAAACTAATAGGGATTAGTTTTTTTTTTCGGTTTTATTATCGGATGATCATCTTTAGTTAACTATTACGTGTAATTATATTCAGGCAGATATTCAACATGATTTATACTTGCGTAATATTTGTGTAAAAAGGTTATAGTAAATACAAACATCTTTCTATATATTTTTATGTATGCGTATATATATATATATATATATATATATATATATATATATATATATTTGTTTTAAAAATTTTGCGTACCAAACTCCCCTGTCAGTTTTTGGTCTATACACATTAAACTTTACGTATAAGGTATTTGAACCCATGCGAAACTTTATATTTGGGTTTTAGCCGGGGATAATCGGTTCAAAAGTGTAGGAATTTTTTTAAATGAAATTTGCCAATTAAAGGTCGCACGACGGCATTACGAATATGCATAAGTAAGGTAGCAGCTATTATTTCATGTTTTAAATTTAAGCTTTACAGCAAACATGTCTTCAGGCATTAACATCAAAGGAAAAGTAAATCGTAAGCTAGACATTTTGATTTCGATTCTCGGTGGTGGCGCACGAGTCATTTTTAATCATAACTCTTCATTGGATCTAATATAATAATAAATACAAAACCTGCATTAATCAGAATATCTTATTTAAGCTAATTTTACGACAGGGCAATGCCGCGGTGCATGCTAGTACACACATATATGTATATTTATTTATTGAGAGAAAGTTATAACAATTAAGCTATACAAAGGCTTTATAACTTAGTGCCTAGCTCTGCTCACGTATTAAGCATGTTTGACGTAAATACTGAAAATCGATACATAAAATATAAATAAACATTTTTATGTGGTATATATATATATATATATGTATATATATATATATCTTCTGTCTATCTATCTATACTTCTATAAATTCGTTTTTTCGTGTGTATAGTGATATTCATATTAAAATCCCTTTCTCTGTGTATTTAAAAACAAAAATACAACTTTCTTATATGTGGTCGTGGAATTGCATTCACCAGCAAAAGATCTAGCTAAGTTGCATATTCTTTTAAACATTCACTTTAATTAATTCCCTATTAGATTTTCGGTTTTCTTACGGCATGATCATCTTTAGTTAACTATTTTGTGCAATTATATTCATACAGTTGTTCTACATGGTTTATACTTGCGTAATATTTGCGTAAAAAGTTTATAGTAAACACAAATGTGTTTCCATATATATTTATGTATACGTATATATTTTTGTTTAACAAATTTTGCCTACCAAACTCCTCCTAGAGTTTTTGATCTACAGATATGAAACTTCATATATAAGGTATTTTGAATCCATGCGAAACTTTATATTTGGGTTTTAGACTGGAAAAATCAGTGCAAAAGTGTGAAAATTAAAAAAAAAAAATGAAATTTGCCAGGTGAAGGTTGAACGCCGGCATTACGAACTAATAACGTAGTAGCTATTGGTTCATGTTGTGATTTTTAGCCTTGCAGTAAATATCTCTCCATAGCCCAGTCATTGGAGGCGGAGGCAAAAATAAATCGTAAACTGAACATTTTCGTTTCGATTCTCGGTGGTGGCACACGAGATTTTTTTTACTTTTAACTTTTTAAATCATTCCTATATATTGCGTCCAATATAATCTATCTATCTATCGATCTATCTATCTATATATCTATATCTATTATCAACTATATATATATATATATATATATATATATATATATATATAAGTGAATGTGTCTGTGGGTCTGTGTGTGTGTCTGTGTGTGTGTCTGTGTACATTTTCCTACGCAATAACTCTGTCATTTTTTAGTCTACAGACTCGAAATTTGATATACAGGGTACTGAGATTTTGGAAAATCGATGTGATCGGTTTTTGGCCAGAAATTTGGCGATTAAGGGGTCAAAGTTCAACGATTTGACCTTGGAGAACTCTACCAAACTCCTCATCCAATTTTGGGTCTAAACAATTGAAATTTTAGATATCGGTTCATTGGACATGGATCTAACTTAATAACTTGATTTGATCCCAAAAATGATAAATCTTAAGGGGGTCATAAAAAAAATGACCTCTGCGGTCTCTACCAAATTACTCAGACAATTTCTGGTCTAATATTTGAAATTTTACATAAGGGGTATTCAGAGATAGGGCAAGCCTTTTAATCGGTTTGGGTAAAAAATTTGAGCTACCAATATATAAATGTATGCATGTTTGCATGGCTGCCTAAAACTTTTAACAGAGGCGATGGATTTTCACAAGATCAGTTTTGAAGCTCGAACCTTTCAAACAACAAATACTGAAAAATTGGCCAAAAACATTTCTTCACCCTGGGCACTTTTTAACAGGGTGGGGTCGCTTTTTTCGCCGATATTTTCGAAAGTCATCACTTCTTTTCGATTGTCTAGCCTTAATTTAAACCTACGTCACTTCTGCTTCGGCGATGCTCGTAACAGCAAAGACGTCATATTTTTCCCGCTCTTTTCCTCCTTCTCGGTACGGGTTCGAGCTTGCATTCCTACTACCACATTTTTTTTTTTTTTTGCTCAACACACACCTCCAAACACCCAGGCAACGCCGAGCTGAAATGTTAGTATATATATATATATATATATATATATATATATATATATATATATATATATATATATATATATATAAAGGAGAGTGAGAGAGAATGGAGGTTAATGTACGGGATAGCACTTATAGAAAGCAGTCTTACTTGGAATAACTAGAATGCTAGAATAATGTTGAATTTTAAAAGAGGAAAATCAAGTAACAATGAGGTAAGATTAATGGCAATTCTGATCAAAATACCATCTTCTGTTGCGACTGTAATAGATTTTTGCTTCGCTTAGAATAAAAGTTTCATTTGCTACAGAATTAAATATCAACTAGATTTTATTCTATTGATTTCAATTGATTTAAATTATTCGTTTATTCATAAAGAGATGATAACAAATTAACAATGAGCAGAGATTGAATCATTGCAATACATTAAAATCAACATGGCTGTGGTTCTATTCGTCTTGAGTTTTAGAAACAATTTTCGTTTTAAAGTTTCATCGTCAGAATCATAAAGATTATCAAATCAAAGTATTAAGCGTTGTTTATTTGGCGGCATATCACCCCTTTCGAATGAATTTCGTACATAAGTGGTCGTATAGGGTCGAGTAGGATAGAAAGACAGATGAGAGAGAAAGCACCAACAACGCCTTAAATGGAAAGGTGCAGGGTACTGGAAAACTAGGGAATTATTTTCATGCAAAACCCAGAGAATATCGTTGGTCTTCGCTAGATAAAAAAAAAACATTGGACAACGGCTGCTACGATGACACAAAATTGTTTTACAAACATTTATCTTTAAACATCCTAACACAGAAACATTAAAAATGGAGCATATCGGAACATTAATAATTCTAGTGGTTACTTGAGCATCGTTTGTAATTAAGAGCTAGTTGAAACTATTTCGACAGTTTTCGAAATAAAAACTATCAATAAGTGTTATCATAGGTACAGCTGGCCATCAGCGAAGGGCTATTTTCATGTATAAAATAATGGGCTGCGTACAAAGCTTGGCATAAATTTCGGACCTTTGGTATCTAGAGAAAAAAAAACGGAAGGAAATCAGTAGAAAATAAACGTCAAAAGGAATATGAAATATAAATAATAATATAGATAATTATTCGTCTTAGTGAATCTATTTGCAGAGATGTAGGGGCATATTTATATATTTATAACTAGCACTACCAATCCGGTGTTACCCGGGATTTATTTAAATAATTTTAATTTTAATTGTTTGCATATGTTCGATTTTTATTTATTGAGATTGTCGGACTGACTTCCTCATCTTGGTTGTTATAGTCAGAACGTTCCGGCCGTTTTGCCCTCCGGCATACATCAGGTGTTTTGTATCGAACTGGGGAACCGTTTGTTAGGAGTCTCGAACCCAACCCTTTATTATTATTACGGGGTACCGTGTTCGGACTCCAGCTATGCTGGGTACTGACCTATATCGACAAGAGGAGGGTCTAGCTATGGGCTCGCCATTATCACCAGTGATGGTGAACATATACATGGAATACTTCGAAGACATGGCTTTAGGTTCAGCTCCCTTAAAGCCAACCATGTGGCGAAGATACGTTGATGACACCTTCATACTCTGTCCCTATCAGGAAGACATCCAGGCTCTCCTAGACCACGTGAACTCAATAAGACCATCGATACAGTTCACAATGGAGAAAGAAAAAGATAACTAACTGGCCTTCCTTGATATACTCATATCACGCACAGAGCATGGGTTTAAGACATCCGTATATCGCAAGCCTATCTTCACCGGGCAATACATTTACTTCAACCCCCATCACCCATACAGTATCAAACATGGAATTGCACGCTGCCTACAACATCGAGCAGAGACAATAAGTAGCAACACCATTACATACCACCAAGAAATGGTCAGGTTAAAGAATACCCTCCGTCGTGACAACTACCCGATAGCATACTATCCACCAGACGTGTTAATAGCATAAGAGAGGAGAATGGAACCCAAAAACCTCCAACGGTCTGCCTACCATACATACGAGGCATCTCCGAAAAGATTCAGAGAATATGTTCCCCCTACACCATCAGGACGGTATTCAAGAGTGAGTCAACACTCAGACGACACCTGGTACGAGTGAAGCCCGGCATGGAGGAGAACATGACCAAGAACTGCATATACTCCATCACATGCAGTTGCAGAAAGGTTTACAAGGATGAAACATGCCGCCCCCTCAAAGTAAGGGTGGAAGAACACCGAAAAGCGGTAACTAAAGGGGAGACGGAAAAATCGGGTATAGCCAACCATGTCTGGATGGAGAGGGTGGACCATCACCTCCTATGGGATGAAGTAAAAATAATAAACAGAGAGACCCACTGGAAAGTGAGAAAACTTAATGAAACAGCTCACATGCTCGGACATAACAACCTACTGAGCAAACCAAGCATAGAGCTGAATGCAATTTGGGCACCTCTAATAGAGAGAGAAAACCTTTAATAACAACATAGGTTTAACATTAACAAAAACCAACTAAGAATTGTCCTAGTGACATATGGCCGAATAGTCCTAGACGTTGTATCAAAGTTTACAGTTACCCAAACGAAGGCAGTGAAAAGTAACATTCAAAAACAGAGAATCAGCAACTATGTCCCAGAGCATAGCTGGAGTCCGAACACGGTACCCCGTAATAATAATAAAGGGTTGGGTTCGAGACTCCTAACAAACGGTTCCCCAGTTCGATACAAAACACCTGATGAAAGCCGGAGGGCAAAACGGCCGAAACGTTGTGACTATAACAACCAAGATGAGAAAGTCAGTCCGACAATCTCAATAAATGAAAACACTTCATCTCAAAAATACAGACAATTACTAATGTTCGAATTTATACAGAAAAAAGAAAAAGCATTTTAGTTTGAAGGAAACAACTTTTAATTAAACATATTTGCTGATTTTTATTTAAATATTATAATAGAACAATATTTTTATTTAAATATTATAATAGAACTATATTTTTATTTAAATATTATAATAGAACTATATTTTTATTTAAATATTATAATAGAACTATATTTTTATTTAAATATTATAATAGAACAATATTTTTATTTAAATATTATAATAGAACAATATTTTTATTTAAATATTATAATAGAACAATATTTTTATTTAAATATTATAATAGAACTATATTTTTATTTAAATATTATAATAGAACTATATTTTATTTAAATATTATAATAGAACTATATTTTTATTTAAATATTATAATCGAACAATATTTTTATTTAAATATTATAATAGAACAATATTTTTATTTAAATATTATAATAGAACAATATTTTTATTTAAATATTATAATCGAACAATATTTCAATATTGCCAGTTGACCGAGCACGTCTACAGTACGCTTTTAGCGGAAACTGTGGATAAATACGTTATTATAGGACTAATCATATGATATAGTGATAGCAAATGTACATTGGTTTATTAGAATAAATTTTGATATATCAAAGTTAAATGTACAGATTACTAATTTTCCCGTTACCCGTTGGGTAAGTATATGTTAGAGCTAGCTATGGAATAGTGAGTATAAAGAATTAATGTATAAACGTGATTCTTGTGACGGAAAGAAAATATTGTTTGCAATTACATAAATGAATCAAGAATTAAATAATGCATAAAAATGAGTTCATAAATATTTTTATTTATGAATCAGTTAATTAATAAATATATAAAAATGAGTTCATAAATATTTTTAAACAAAATCTCGTTGGAAAAAACAGTTCTTAAATATTTTTATACAGTTATATTTTATTTTTGATGTAAAAAAATTATTGACACTTTTGATGTTTGATTAATAAAAAAAAAAAACTTATAAACATATTTTTATTATAAAGGTTATTATTTTGTTAAAAAAGTTCAAATAAAACTTCGGTAAATTTTTACTTGGTTTCCACTTTAACATTTTCCTTTTATATATCTGGCTTTATAAGTTTTCGAGCATGCTGAAAAAGAACATCGTATGTAAATTTTCCACAAATGAGTAGTTTTCCGAATATAAAGCAATGTAATTGTTTTTGTTAAAAGTGGTGTTCATTGTTGAACGCACAAGCCCGTACCAGAAATATGCGAATGGCTTTGTAAATAAAGAAGTGCGACTCTTAACAAAAGCGATTATGGCATAAAGTAAGTCAACGGCTATAACTTTTGCCCGTTTTTAACAGGCTCAAAAGTTTATGGCTTGCATAATGTTCAAAATGTTAATATTTGCAAGTAATTTTAATGTTTAAAGGTCGGTAGTACTTGGTGCCCAGCAGTCTGAGATGTCGGAAATTTTTCTGTCTCTGTCTGTCCTTGTGGCCATGTCACTAGTAAGGGTGCTGGAGGTAAACGTTTTGTCTGGGCTGACGTTATCCGCCTGATAGTCAGGGGCCCGAACCTTGGATTAACCACTAAGGAGGCTGTCCTATTAGCAGGCACAAAGTACTGGGACTGCTGTATTGCCATTTGGTGAGTGGATCTGGACCATGCAGTAGTCTCTGGTGGGGCCTCTCGATGCCATACTAGTGGGTAATTGTTACGGCTTTACCTTTTCGTGTGCTACAAAAAAAAAAAAAAAATTTCCTGTCTTTTTCTCTCTTACTTTCCCTCTCTGTACTGCTCTAACCAAGTATGGCGACCTATTCTACAAATCCCAAAACCTCAACATGAAATATCTCCAGAATAAAAACTCGATTAAACCTAGAACCCCATCTTCCAACGAAGATCTCTACTACCAGGTCTCCTTCTCCAACATCAGGGGTCTACGTTCCAACCTTCCAGAGGTTGAAACCCAATTACAGGAGACGAAACCGAA
Organism: Euprymna scolopes; assembly: GCF_053919585.1. NCBI lineage: Eukaryota > Metazoa > Mollusca > Cephalopoda > Sepiida > Sepiolidae > Euprymna > Euprymna scolopes. Next base: position 66,963,158 of record NC_136516.1, read on the forward strand.
CATATTATTTCTAAGTGAAACTGGAATAGGGCTGACCACTTCCCTAGATGAGTTCATAGTTAACGGATACTCTAACTTAACAGCTAAATCTGACCCCCAAGATCGCCATGGGCATGGAATATATGCCTACATTAAGGATGGCTTCCCGTGTGGCAGGGATATCTCTAGAGAAGATCCTAATTTACCTTATATGTGCTTCAGGGTTGCACTTGCTAACACCACTGCATTTATATTTACCCTCTATCGGCCCCACAACAGCGGTGTTACTATCTTTAAGAGCATATCTGAGAAAATAGACCACATCCTGTCTGCACATCCCTCGGCTAACATCCACATCTGTTGTGACTTCAACGTCCATAACGTGGAATGGCTGACCCATTCAAATAAGACAGATGATGAGGGGAGGTTTTGTCATGATTTTGGCATTGCTTATGACCTCACTCAGATTTTTCGCTAACCCACCCGTGTGCCCGATACACCCGGTCAATATGCAAGCCTCCTAGACCTTTTTCTCTCAACTTCCCCTGAGCTATGTTCATGTTCCGTTCATTCTCCTCTAGGATCCTCCGATCACTCCGTCGTATCAGTTAAGATAAAAACGAAATGTAAGAAGTCCCCAGACATACCCCTCCACCGTACTGTATACCGATACTCTATGGCTGACTGGGATAGCTTCCGTACATTCATATCTGATTTACCTCTGCACTCCATTTTTAAAAAGAATGTGTCCTCTATAGTATCAGACCTGACCTAATGGTTAATTGTAAGCATAGACCAATTCATACCATCTAAAAAATTCGAACAAAAACCTAACAGCCAGCCATGGTTCTCCCCAGAATGTGCTGCTGCTATCGCGCACAGAAATCACTTTTTCCATAGCTACCAACGTAATAGATGCACTGAGGCTAAAGCTACTTTCAGGACTGCCAGCAACAACTGTAAAAGAGTAATAAAAATGCAAGAGAGCTATATGCCCAGTCTGTTAAATCCAAGGTAGCTGATCAGCGGCTTGGTTCCCACCAGTTTTGGCAAATAACAAATAGGATCCTGAACAGAAGTGTGCGTTCTATCCCAACCATTATCAATGGATCAGAGGTCATCTCGTCAGCGTCAGACAAGGCCAAACTATTTGCAAAGAACTTTGCAGCTAATTCTACCCTATGCGACGAAGGCCATCAACTCCCATATTTCCTCCTATAACACAGAACACGCTAGGTAACATACAAATATCCGTGCATGAGGTCGCCAAGCTAATCAAGAACCTAGATTACAGTAAAGCAACTGGCCCTGATGGCATCCCAATTATAGTGTTTAAAAAGCTTCAACCAGAACTTGCTCCCATACTTACGAAACTATTTAAGCGTTGCCTTAAGGAGAAGTGCTTTCCGACTCCCTGGAAGACCTCATCAGTTTGCCCTGTATTTAAGAATTCAGGTGATAAGTTATCTCCCTCTCAGTATAGACCAATAAGTCTCCTGTGTGTTATGAGTAAGTTGCTGGAATCCATATTAAATAGAGAAATAGTCAACCACCTCAGCAGGAACAACCTTCTTAGTGACACACAATATGGTTTCCGCTCTGCAAGATCTACCGCAGATGTGCTGACGGTTATATCCCACAGGATTAGTGAATCTCTTGACAAAGGCTTCTTTTCTAGGGCAATTGCTCTTGACATATCAAAGGCCTTCGACAAGGTATGGCATAAGGGTCTACTTCACAAGATTTCCAGCTACGGTATAACTGGAAATGTTTTCTCAATCATTAAATCATTTCTCTCCGATAGGCTCATAAGAGTAGTGGTAGATGGACAAAAATCAGAGGCCTGCAATATAAATGCTGGAGTCCCTCAGGGGTCAATCCTGGGTCCAACTCTCTTCCTGATCTACATCAATGACCTCCCTAAACACATACTTAAATCATTCGTTGACATCTATGCTGATGACACGACCATCTACGGCCACACATCAAAGGCTGTAAATGACAAAGTTCTCTCTGATTCTCTCTCCTCTGATCTCGAGCACGTGGTTCAGTGGGGGGAAGACGTGGCTGGTTACCTTTAATGCATCCAAAACCAAACTCCTACCCTTACATCATCAACGCTCTGATCCCCATCTGGCATCAATTGTGATGGATGGCTCTCGTCTGGGTGAGGCCCCGTGTTTTGACAAGCTGCTGGGTTTGACCTTTGCTCCTGATCTGAAATGGAACACGTACATCAAGTCTGTTGCCAAGGTCGCTGGAAAGATGGTGGGATCCTTCTACCACTCCAGAAGATATGTCACTACTGATGCAATTCTCTATCTATATAAAAGCCAAGTACGTCCAAGGATGGATTACTGCTGCCATATCTGGGCAGGAGCTGCCAAAAACAGCCTATCCTGCCTTGACAGAGTACAAAATAGACTTCGTGGCTTAGTGAGTGATGTCCTTTTCTCTACCCTGCAACCTCTCTCCCACAGAAGAGACGTTGCGAGCCTATCCTTGTTTTATCGTTATTTCTATGGCAAGTGCTCGTCTGAACTCCAATCTCTAGTCCCCCCTCGCCAATCTTTCACGAAAAACACCCGTCTAGCAGAATCCACAGTGAAAAATTTCCCCCACTCTATATCTGTGCCTAAATCAAAACGTGGATTCCATGAGCAAAGCTTCTTTCTTAGAACTGCACGCCTGTGGAACTCTGTTCCTTCTGTCTGCCTCCCATCGGACTACAACTTGGACGTCTTCAAGTCCAACGTAAACAAATTCCTAATGAACCGCCCCCTTAAGTAAACATTTCATCAAATCTCCACACTAACGTAATGTACTTGCAATAACCCTTATTCCTGAGTGACTTACGGGCCTTGACAAGTGGTGATCACTGTGTAAAAAAAATGTTTTAAAACTGTGCATTACGGAATCTAATGCAATAAAAATACTTTTAAATAGTTTAAATTGTAAAATACTAAAGCAAATAAGTAGAAAAGTAACTTCTATTGCCTTTGGTAACAGTTACTTATTATACGATTTTTGTTGTTCTGTTTATATACAACTGTGGCATAAATCTGTCACTCGATCGAGATAGATTATTCAACTAGTTTAAAAAGATATTTCACGTAAAAATGTATCGTTTTACTAATTTATAATCTGAAAATGTAACAGCAGTTATCTCCCCTTAATTTCCGAAAAGACAAAAACATTTCCGAAATTAATATCATTTTTGTACATGCTTAATATATATATAGCAGATAAAGAACTGCAAAGTATATTTTAAATTTTATTCGAAGTTACAAAAGTATTTTTGCCATTGCTGCAATAAATCTCATCCCTAAAGCTTAATTAAAATAATCGAGTTAAGTATTAATAATTAAGGGATCGTTTTCAGATGTTGCACATGTCTTGCTTGACATTTAAAATCGTAATTATGTTTTCTTTTTCTTAGTGTTTTTAAAAGATCATATATCAAAAAAAAATATTAATATTCGATGATTGTTGTTTAAATTTATATTTTATAAGATATACTATATATTTTATAGAACAATACATTTAAAAGGATTAAGAAGTTTAATCTCATATATATAATAATTTGCTTGCAGAAATCTCTCTTATACATATAACATATACATACATATAATTATATTGACCTCACACTCTTTATAGATTAAAAACTGAGATACTCACAACTACTATTGCGCTTCACTATTCGAAAATAATGATTTCTCCCTAATAACATTTCGTATATTCTCACTGGCTGGGACCATGAAATTCTGTCGTTCCGGATTGTACACAACATACAAAAAACGAACACCGCAGCCCTTATTCAATATGGCCGACGAATCGCCACGCATTGTTTTACATCATTTATACTTTATTACCGTCGCTTTTCCTTTATTTTACAGACTGATTTTTACAAAAAATAACCATAGCATTTACTTACAAGTTACACATGACATTACGAAGTAGATTAACATTATTTACGCATTCTTACATAAAAACATACGTCGCAGCTTTCTTTAAATCATATCCAGATTTCTGCGTTCTAAATTAACCGATGCTAAAATGAAATGATCTCTTTTTAAATCATTTATACTTTACTATCATCGCTGATTTTTACAAAAATTAACCATAACATTTACTTACAAGTTATATATGCTATTGTACATTATTTGGATTCACATTATTTACCTATCAACGTTCTACTCAATCAAACATGTTCTTTGTGGCCATATTGCGGCAATATTTTTCTCGGTGAATGTCACAACGTACGTGTTCAATTCAGTAGAACGTTAGAATTGAAAACTGATCCCCGTCGATAAAATTCATAAAAACATTTTTTTTATGATTTTATTTTTTCTTATCTGAAAGTTAAGTTTGTTATCGATGAGATTAACGTGAAAAAATTGTATATTGTGGAATTTACAATTTCATAACCGTCCGCCGAATTTCATATTAATAGAGAGTTGTAGTAGCACCTAACCTAGATTGGGGTAATTAAACAAAGAAAATGATTTTTTTAATTATTATTTTTCACTTTCAAAATCATAAAAAACTATTTCTTGTTATATAAAACACATTTTCACACTCTAAGCCTGAATTACGTCCAAATAAATTATCATTTTCTTTACTTTTCATTCAGTCTGTATTTGACTACATATACGCCAGTTTTTTTTTTTTACTTCCTTTGTCTATCAAATAATTTACGCGGCTAAAGTATAAATTTCCCCTTTATTACGTTGCCAACGGATTTACTTATCTGTAATATATTGGCTTTTTTTTTGTTCTTTTTACTCTAGATGTTTTTTGTTTGGTTCATTTTTCAGGACTCCTTTTCCAGACTGCTCAACTAGTAACATTTTTTTAGGTACTTTTTTATCTTACCACTGAGTACACTATTTCCTTTAAACTGGCGCATTCTATAGGTTTTAGGCTATGCTGAATAAGACAATCTAATTTTTAACAAGTAGTTTTCGAGATATAATGACATGCAATATGCACTGTAATTCACTGTTCTATGTACGCGCGATAAAAACAAGTGTAGTTCTCTCCGCACGACACTGTCGCCCACCCATTATTTATTTTTTGTTTATTTATTTTATTTATTTATTTTATTTTTTTTTCCTTTTTTTTTTTTTGTTTATAGTATTTGCGGGTGGGTATTCTGTCAACATATATCAAGGTTGAACTTTAGGTAAATACTTGAAAAGTCCTCTCTCCTAAAATGGGGTGTCTATTCCTGAAGCCGTTCTTACCATGGCGTGTCTATTCTATACGACGTTCTTGTCGTGTCTATTCTATACGACGTTCTTAACATGAGGAGGTTAGGGGTGTCTATTTCTAAACTCATTAGGACGTTGGAGATTGACTACTAACAACAACCGCAGTTTAATTTTTTACGAGGAGAGGGCATGCTTCCACCGGGCAAAACTGGTTAAAGATCCTGCTAGTTGGAAATAAAATTTAGATTAAAAAATGAATGACTTAAATAGAGTTGAGTAGCATAGTGTGGTATCGGTTTCTTTGTTGTACCTAAATGAAATCTATTCTACTAAGAAAATAAAAATGGAAATAGACTGGTAAGTTATCACGTTTTGCATTCTTATTCATCAAACCTGCCACACTCACGACTTAAAAAAGAAAAGTTTGTGGTTTATATCGTTAATAACTGGCTTATCACATCATTCTTTATTTTGGAGTGTTCCATGGCCAGCCTTCATGTTTATTATCTTTTGGGATTTTCGTTTTTGAGGTACATTTGAGATTGCTTGTACGGTTAACCAAAATAGCTTAGTATTATCATTGTTACATATCGTTCTTCTTATTAAGTTATCCACGGCAGCTTCAGCTGCTGCTTTACTCCTAGGCACTTCAAGACTATTTCTCGACACTAGACTAAGTAATTGGTGTTTACCCCGTTACGTACACAACTTTCATTTGGATGATTTAACTAAAGTGACTCTACTTTGAACCTACATTGTTTTTTGTTTTTTTGGTTTCGTTTTTTTATATTTGAATATGTAGTGTTTTTTGTTTGTTTGTTGCTGAGTTGATTACTAGTGTGAGAGGTATACTGAGGTGAGATAACTCGGTATCAAGTCTTCTTACTTATACCAGCATCACCAATTTCAACTATTTCGTAGGGTACATAGATTTTACCATTTTACAACTACGCTATCATAAGATGCCTTTTTTTCTTGGTATTCTTATTATTATTTCTTTTTTAAGTATTTTGAATTATGTCGTGGGTCAAAATATTATTCAAATAAAAGAACATCGTTCCAGTTCGATAATAAAAAAATTGTAAATTTCGGGTTTTAACTCTGTTGCAAAAAGTTGTCTCTATACTGACATTTAGAGTCTTGTAAATCTAATATTCACAAACTGTGTTAAAATACAAGTGTTTTAAGCTATATGATTTAGAAAAAAACTCTATTTAATCCAAGGAATGTGGTTATTGCGAAACACATATTGAAATGGGATTAAATAATAGTTCCATTTATACACGTTTAAAATTTGATTTCTGTCATGCTCTGGATCATATTTTGCAAATGGTAAATATAAGAAGTCTTTGTAAATCCGAAACATGAGGAAATTGTTTTAGATATTTAAACATTTCTCATTGGTTGTTATTTTCTTTATTTCTAAACTTTAAGTAAGGTTCACCCAGTACTGAAACGTTGCCATGGTTACCATTACATAGTGCTGCTCCAGTATAACGCAGTAACTAACAATATGGTTGAAAGAAGTAATGCTGTTATTTATTGACTAAAATGTTTAAAAAATTAAAATTCTTTGTTATCAAAGTATTAAGTATGTTATATATTACCATATAAAAATAAAACAATTTTGCCATGCTAGTGTAATCGTAGTGATGCGTTTGCTTTTGAAATCAATAAGTTTTCCTAGTTGCCAACAATCATCAACCAAAACATGTCTGTGACTTCATTCAGTCAATAAATTACCTTTTGTCTTAGTTTTCCTTCCGTGCTTAAATTTTCCGCCATTTTCTTTCCTTTTCTAGCTTCATTTGAAATGTTTGTTTCTGCAACAACCAACTCCTTAAACTAGAAAATATGTGTTAGCATTTTATATTCCAAACAAATACTTCAGCTTCTTTCGTCTTTTTTCTCTTTTTTATTTCAACTCGATGACAAAGAGAAAATAATTTTGCAAATAAAATAATCCATCCGAGTTGAAAGGTTTGAGTTCTTATAAATCAGAAACGCACGCATTCCGTCGGGTTCGCCTTCTTCGACGGCATTAACGACTGCGGGGGCGGAGAGGAAGCTACTCGTTTTCCCACGCACGTTAATTGGGTGCTCGAAAACACGCAATCTTCCCACGCAAGAACACAAATAAGAAATGCTTAAATTTATATATAAGATCATAAATACAAAATAAATAAGATATAAGTATCTTCTAAAAAAGAATATTTTTTGTAATGTATATGTAAAAGCGTTAAAATTATATTTTTATTCGTTTTGAAAACTAATTTACGTGTGTAGTAGTAGTTGTTGTAGTAGTAGTTGTTGTAGTAGTAGTTGTTGTAGTAGTAGTAGTAGTAGTAGTTGTTGTTGTTGTTGTAGTAGTAGTAGTTGTAGTAGTTCTAGTTGTTGTTGTAGTTTGTGTAACAATTAGCAAGAATATGCCTTTTCTCCAGTCACGTGTTTCTGCTAATATTTATGACGAACGCACATACTCTGATAATCCCAACATAAGAAGGTGATGCTTGGAAGCGCGATCTCACAATAACACAACTGACCAAAGGAGGAGGTAATACCTAAGTGGATAGTATCATGACTTTCAAAATGAATACTACACTATTCCTTAAGTACGAAGGAAGGAAATCGTGAGGGGAAGATGTCATGAAAGCAGAACAGATACTACCTAAATGTGTTAATTGAAAGATAGTAAGTAATAGTAAAATAATAGTTATAATATAACGTTGATGAATTTTTGAAATTACGATCGGCTATTCGTATTATTTGGATTCTTCAGACTGCTGTTCTCATCTAGAGTGTTATTTTCACAACGTTTCGGTCGATGTAGCCTCCGACCTTCTTTAGTGTATCTTGTCGAACTCGGGAATGTTTCTGTCGAACTAGGGAATCCTTTGTTTACTTCACAGGGGTAGCATAATCTCGTTCTATCAACCGTGATTGGATAGAGGTTTTAAGTAATTCGCAATTGTGTGTTTGGTCGCCCACACTGAGAATTGAACCTTCAACCTTCAGGAAAATATCATTTTTATAATTGATTTTTCACTACGCTACAGGTTCTTGTGCACCGGTCCAATTAGATACAAAGACGGTTTTTAATGTAAAGTAATTCCAGGCTCCTTACAAAGTCCATTCTGAATTGGGGCCAAAATTCAAATTGCCTGAGTTTAGAATGATATCTCCTCCACTAATTAAGAATATAACAGATTAAATGAAATATTAGAGCAGACACTACATTTGCTCTTACCCAAAATGCTAAGTCGTATGTACAACTAATATTCCGCAAGGTGATGATATTTTAGGTTACATTTGACTTTGTGTATGATACCTGATTTCTTAATTTAATCATATCATACTTGTCTATCAAGGAAAGGGTCCATCAAGCATGTGTGCACAGGGTGAGTACGTATGGAAGTGAAACTTAGCGAATGAGGATGAGGAACATGCGTTGTATGGAGAAAAAATATATGAAAATTATACGGCGAATGTGTAATATACATTTAAAAAACAGACTTATATCTCAGGACTTCAGAAGAAGATTAAATCTGAACGTTATAGAAAGATGAGCGCATAATATAAGACTTAGTTGATATCTTTTTATATACAAAATGAATGAGTCTTGATTTTGCCTTTAATGTTGCTCCATTTTTCGGTCTGATGAGGTGGGTCTCTTTGATTTGGGATTCCACTGAAACATGTATGCACATATGTAACCAAAAATGTTTGTATCATAATCATACTATATATATATATATTAGAATTTGCGACAATGTATTATTCTACAACGTATATAAAGACTTATGAATTTGCTTTATTCCATGAAGTTTCAAAGAATGGTCCTATCCTCACAGGAAATCAGTTAGCATAGGCAGATTATAAATGTTTCTGGTTAGCACATGAATTGAAAACTAACTTATACAATATAATGAGAATAATAGAAAATAGTATACAATTTATATAGAAATAATACACACACATTTATATATATATATATATATATATATATATATATATATATATATATATACTTCAGAATAAAGTTATCCAACAAATCAATTGGTATGGAAACCTGTGATTATTGGTCTTGCAAAATATTATTGGCAGTAATATTCTATAAGGACAATCCCATCTAAACAAAACTTGCTCAGTATCCCAGATAGAGCAAATAAATCAAATTTTAGTCATTCAATAAAATTTAAAATTAGAATTTAGAGTAATAATGAAAAAAGGATTAGAAGGGGGAAAGAAATTATTAGAGGAAAAGGAAGTAAGAAACGAAATCTTTAAACTTTTATAACATAAAATTAACAAGCCGCGAATTTAGGTCACGTCGTCTAAACACGTTCAAAATGCAGTAAAGAGGGAAGGAGAGAAGGAAAGAAAGAAAGCAAAAAGCAAGATCACGCCATGCCATATAGAACATTCCCGCTTAATTAAATTTAACTTAACTTAGCTCATCTAATATATAATAAAATTCTCACTAATTAATACGTATTGATAATATCCTTTATATGACAATATTAAACCTAAAATTTGGAATATACATACATATATATATATATATATATATATATATATACATACATATATACATACATACATATATATGCATATATATATATGGAATAATAATAATAATAATAATAATAATAATAATAATAATAACTACTATAGTTGTTAAGTAAAACTAAGAGAATAGAGCAAAGGAACCATACTTATAAAAGCAGGGTTGCTATCTAGTACCACAAAGATGACTCATTTTTTAGTGTTATGGGTTCATATTTATATATATGAATCGGGGAAAACTTTTCAATGGGGACTGCTTGCGCTACTTGTGAGTAAGAAAAAGAAAAATATTCATAAATTATTTAATTAAGAGATGCTAAAAACAAATATTAAATAGTATTCACACAAAATCCTGGAAGTGTAAATTATGTGCTGGGATTTAAAATATAGAATGTAAATGCGTGTATGGTGAGTTGCTATATAATATGGAAATAGGAAAATATTAGTATATAGGTTAAATGGAATGATCTAAAACTATTTCAAATTATATTAAATGTTGGTTCTTGGAAATATTCAAAGACACTATGATTACCCAGAATTGCCCTACCCTCAACCTAGGAGCACGCCACAAATGCGTTTAGTGTCAACTTTACAGATAAAAACAAACAACTGTCAGCTAGGAAAATTTGATAGTCACAGTATCAAGTATCATTTAAGATGATAAAAAAGAAGTCACCGACGTGTATTTATTTAAGAACATATTCAAGCTCCATGCTGTCAAGTATATCTTAGACCCTGAGCAACGAGAAAGAAAGACAACATAAGTGAATATTCGATACGTGGAAAACTGCAAAGAAATATGAAAACGGTTTCATGCGCATCGCCAGTTAATATTGAAAGTGAAGGCTCCAGTGCAAAGATGTGTATATTTCCAAGAATAGATAACGCTATTCAAGCGGTAGTAAAACCATGCAAATAGTGTTCAATAACGAATGTAGAATATAAAAAAGGATCATTTGTTAAGTACAAATCTGTTCATAGCAAAAGTTGTTAAATCTGAATCGAATCAAATGTGATTATTACCAGAATTATACAAAATTGATAAATTTAATTAAAAATCTTAGAATATTTGCATTATTCGAACTTCTATACTCATCTTGAGTATTATTATCACAGCGTTTAGGCCGAACTAATATCCGACCTTCCTCAGGTACATCTTGTCGAACTCGAGTATCTTACTGTCGAAACTATACAGATTTCCGAGTTCGATAGAAAAATTTTCTCCAAGTTAGCTAAAATAAAAGCGTTTAAGTTTCCTATGTGTACTTCATATGAATGTGGGTACTTGTACAGCCCGTATACAGCAAAAATAGTTTTGTATTTAGAATTCCACTTTATTAAGTTCAATTCTGAATAAAAACTTATTTATAAACAAAAATATAGAAAATATACACAAATTTGTATAATGTACGTACCTATCAGGGAACGAATATACATATTTCTAAAATCAAATAAATTGATCAAGTTTTGTTTTTGTTTTCTTTTAATAAGATAATCAATGTTTATGATGAGTGAGACGGAAGAGCTGGGAGGTGCCATGTTTTTAGAATATGTTAAAATTCAAGGTTGACAACCGTGGATTTAGTAAATATGTTTCGGGGCAACTTAATTCGACTACCGAGATTTTATTTGTAATCAAACTTTAGATTTCGCTAAAATCATAAATTTCGATTTTTGTTGTTAAAAAATTACTTGATTAATTTACGTGATTTTTGGAATATAACATCTTCGTTCCGTAACAAGTGCATACATTATAACGATTTTTCTGTAATTTTGCTTTTAATTAAGTCTAATTCTAAATAAGAACTGAATTTTGTAAGTGTTTTCAACTGTGTTGATGCCAAACATTATTTGTGAATAAATATCTAAACAGTTTTAATTTTCATGTTTTCTATGAAGATATGTTTGTTTTAATTATGTTTAGAACGAAGATAAGCATTGCTTTTTAAAAATATTTCTTTGCAAAGAAAGATATCTCGTAGAAATAATAAACTTAAAATATTCTTTTCATACAAATTTTTTACTAGAATTGAATTAATTTAAAAGAAGCAAACAATTCAAACACTTGTAATTGAGAATAAACGTATGACTTTCTATATCGCAAACTAAAGAGCTTTTCAGAATTTACGATTAATGCTGTGACAAGTTTTATTTATATTAAGACTAGAAACAATCTTCATGCAAAAATTGTTTGCTTAACAGTTTTAAACCTTTATTAAATCCCGATGAAAAAATAGTTTAAAGATAAGTAATTCAACATTGTTTCTTGTATTAGCAACAAAAAGAATTGTCAAAAATCTCATTTAAAAAATATTTTAAAACACTTGTATTTTTAACTTAAAATTAAAGTCACGTGTGATTTAGTTATTAAATACATTTAAAAAATATAAAACTCTACAGGATTTGGCCGCTAAAAAATAATCCCTTTTTATTGCACACGTCTAAATGTAAAATAATTTTTTAGCTATCGTAAAATAAAATGTAGTCACTTTTGAACCAGTTTTATGAGTTCCTCCGTAATTTCTTTGAGAATTGAAATCGGAAATAACGATCTTTCGTAATAGTCAGTATCGTAGATATGGCTGTAGGACTTAACTTGTGACGTTGGCATATCATGTGACTTCAAGTGACACGGCCTACTATTACAAAGGGTATGTGAATGCCCAATTTTCTCAACATGGATCTCTTTGGTAAACAGAAAAGAGTTGAAAATCAAATTACTACAATGGACGCGTGCCAATATAAAATTATACATGCATAACACATAGAATCCAACAGTTGTAAATCTTGTAATATATATATATATATATATATATATATATATATATATATATATATATATATATATATATATATATATATATATATATATATATATATATATGGATATAATTTTCGTTTTAAAATTATGAAGCAGAACTGAGACGACAATTTTCAATATTTGTAATGTAAAATGAAAGCAATTAACTAGGGAACATTTATCGCAAATGTTGGCAATTTTTTTTTGTACCTAAAACGACTGCTATCGGCTAATTGTTCTGCACATGAGTCGAATGAAATTGATTTCTCATCTTCATTCAAATACATTTTCATATTTCTATGTTTTGCAGCATGAAGAAGCAAAAAAAGCTGAAAAGCCTTTGACGGCGGAACTTCAAATTGCTTTGAAATCTAAAGTCCACCAGCTTTCCAAACATGAAGTAAGTGTGTTTTGCTGGTATTTTATTGGCTTTTATGCATTATTTTTTCTTTTCACCTTTGAGTTTGTTTTTTATGCACATTTCCGCTAATCAGGTGAAATTTGGCTATACTTTCTTGGCGAAACATCAAAACGGAAATTCGAAAATAACGATGAACAGTTTTAGAATTTATTCAATTAAAAATATCACTCGATCTAAAGCGTTATTCATTCGAATTTATTAGTTACTTTGCGTTTGAATAAGTTATAAATATTTGTATATGCAGAATTCAGTGGTAAACTAATTAGCCAATCATTATTAATTTCGGAACCATGCTACAAGCGTAAGGTTATATTAGTTTCAATTTGATTCATGCAAAGGATTAACACATATGTAGTGTTGTTTCGTGAAAATTCCGATTTTTGTAAAATAATGATAATCGTTGTTGACATTAATTAATAAATATTCTCGAAATTTTCGGTTACATTTAGTATTCGAAAGGGTTGTAGAAGTATAGCATCCTATTTGATAATTCGAAACATTTCAAACTGAATTTGATTGATAATCATTAGACATCAATTAAGCAAAATTCTTTGAATTTCAATTTCTTTAGACCCTTAAGTTAAGCTTTAAATTTGTGATTTTTTTCTAAAATCAAAATTACGTCATAGATACTGATAAAATCAAAATTACGTCATAGATACTGATAAACCTTTAAGACGTATGATTTAGTATGATTATATCTCGATTTTAACCTTTGTGTAAATTTTGTGCAAAACTGATTGTATTTATCCTGTGAAAGGTACGCTTCTATGAAACTTAAAATGACGAAACAGATGGTTATTCGTGGACACACACACACACACACACACACACATATATATATATATATATATATCGTAATTATTGACCTCTTGAATGGTGAATACGGTGTTCTTTAAAAACTGTTGTTTTTTTTATGCATAGATTCTGTCTGAGATGAAACCCTCTTAAGAGTCAACGCATTGTACTTATAAGGTGCAGTATTTACACTTCTCGCCCGTTCGATTGAATGTCTAGATGCTGGATTATTAATTCAGTTGTATACGTAAGCCAACAGATAAGTTTTAGAGGGAATATTCAAATGCTTGTTTTTAGATATAACTATTTAATTAATATATATATATATATAATTATATATATATATATATAATTATATAATTATTTTAATTTGACACGGCTAAAACACTGAGAAAAATGAGTTGATGTTTTAAACTAATTAAAATCCAATATTACTAGACAAATTTCGATTTGTTCAGAAAGATAAAACACTGAATTTTATCCTTTTAAAGGCAGAATAATATAATACTTTCTTCAATAAATTTTTCACAGAAGTTTAAAGTTTAATTTTTTCTACGAAACAATCAGGTAGCAATTTTAGCTTAAAAATGTAAATGGTAAACGAAACTTTAAGTATGTTTTCAAAATGTTTCTTATTAATTCAACTAATTTTTATGTCGATTTAAGAGTTAGGAGTATTTCCTATAAGAATATGTAAAAATATTAGAATATTAATACATGAATTTCAAATAATTTCGAATAATTCCATTATTTATGACGAGTCGATAATGTAATTGACATATGCCATGTTAACCCTAACCCTAAACCTAACCTGTCATCTTAATATGTAAGTTAAAATAACTAAATTTAAATTGTTCTCTGATATGTTTACATTTACATAAACTATAAATCCGTGGTATTATATTTATATAATATAGTTATATTTCAGATTTAATATCATTTTTAGTTTACTCTTATAATTTCCATTTTTTCTATATTTTCCTCAGAATACTTTTTTTTTATTTTATTTAGAATAAATTCTATTTTCATAAATTGAATGCATTTTTAATTTCATAAAATCACTTTCCATTTCTTATTTTCTAATTAATAACAACTGACTCACATTATTTTTCCATAAACCAGATTACACTATATGTTCCCCAATTTTGTAAAAACAATTATTATATGTTTGTTTTCTTTTCTTTCATTTTATTGTCATCGCTTCGTCAAAGCATTTTCTATATAATGGTAAATTGGAAACATCGGGCGTTCGAAAAGAAAAGTGTTTACTTTTTTTTTAGTTGCATCTATCTGTAAAAACATAGAAAAAATTAAAGTTAATCTAAATAAATAATTATTCCTAACATTAAACGAATTTCATAATTCATAAAACAAAAGTGAAAAATTAAACATTCAAAATTCTGTTTTCATTCTCAAAATTTTAATGTTATTTTTGTTGTTGTTTTTGTTTTTCCGTCATCCCCCATACAGGAAGTATATGTCTGGGTTCGACTTTTTATTTTAAGGATTAGAGTGGCCAAAAAAGAAGATGAGTTCCTGTATGCAAAAAAGTATATATATATATATATATATATATATATATATATATATATATATATATATATATATAACTACTTAATTTACTCACATAAAATTAATATACGAAAGATAGATTTATGCGTAAACTTTAAGTATTTCCTTCAAACGTGCTCAATACGCAGGTAGAGCTTGTTAGTAAGTTATAAAATGCTTAAGTCTCAAGAATCCTAGAGTGGATGAAACGCGGAATATTCAGTGTACCTATTTACTATGCCTCCCCACGGGACAGAGTTAGACACCAGGGTCGTTTTTTAACGTGGAGAAAAGGTTAGTGTAGCTTAATCGCCATATACATTTTATAACTTACTATACACATATATATATATATATATATATATATATATATATATATATATATATATATATATATATATATTGCAATTAGGAAGGGAAGACTTTTATGATTCATGATTAAAAGTAAATGTGTATATATATATATAAATATATATATATATATATATATATATATATATATATATATATATTCCTTTAATCTTCTCTCAAAAGACACGAGAGGACAGAAAGAGAAATAAGGAGCCAGCTGACCGGTGTCGACCCTCGCTTCTCAAAACTGTATTGAGGGAATTTTTAAAACAAAGAATGAAAAAGCGATTAAAATTGCGTTTTATTCGATTTACTGGGAGAAAAAAGACTGGGAAAACGATTAAAATAAAACAGCGTTATGGTCGAATACCCTAGAGATTAATCGCGTTCAAACCCAGGAGGCATTCCCTTTGCATGTAAAGGGAAGGTTTTCTAAGTCGAACGGAAATAATCTCCAAGATCTTAAGGTGATATAGTGAATGATCACGACTCAGAATAGAAAAAGATTCCGTGCTAATGTTCGCTGCACAAGACGGGTTTTTAAGTAAATAATCAGTAATAGAAGATCCGTATGTGTTAGTAACAACGTCCGTTGCCTGGTAGGTTCCATTCCTAATTTTACTGGTTACATGTTGCTGCATTCTTCCATCTAATATTAATGTCGTTCGACCCAAGTAGTTTTTTCCCCACGTAAATTGAATAAAACGAAACTTTAATCACTTTTTCATTCTTTGTTTTAAAAAATCCCTCGATACAGCTTTGAGAAGCGAGGGTCGAAACCGATCAGCTGACTCCCCATTTCTCTTTCTTTCCTCTCCTTTTCCCCTTTTCCCCCGTTTTTTGGAGAGAAGATTAAAGGAATATATATATATATATATATATATATATATATACACATGATGGATGCCACTCATTCTCGAGTATTGCCATTACTTAATATATCTCTGGCTCAAATGACGCAAACATGAGCGTGCCAGACGATGACTTCTATGAACTTTCTATAATCCTGCACATTCACTGATGATTGGGTCCAAGCTGGTGTGTCCCGAACACATACCAGGCCAGACCCTTGAACTTCCAGAGCCCTTATTACCATTAACGCTCATATTTACATCGGTTATTATTGAATGTCCGTTTGCTATTTCAGGCTAAAACCAACCTTTTTGTTACCGAGATACACACTGATTACATAGTGTGTATTCCATTGCATATCAAGTGATTGAAGCTTTTATAGTGAGGAAAGACTTTGCGCTGAGACAATCCCACTCTCTAAACAACTGCTACATTGAACAAAAAAGAAGAGCAAGCTAAGATCATTGGAAGCAGCAGTCGTCGCAGGTTTTATATCAAGGTTTTCCTTCTCCTAGAGAGGTTGCCTTCACCACGGCTTACGGATGCCCTCCCCACTCACCATGCCATTTGATCCATGACTGGGACTTAGGTTGCTGGGCACACGCCGGTGGGCCATGTATGCCGCAGCTGATAGGCCCTAATCTAGAGGTTTCTGTCAGAGTTACCTCACCCTTAGCCTTTAGTTAAAAGAACCTTGACTGACAAGGCAGTGGAGGTCCAGTTATACAGCGCATGACACTCGCCGTTCATCAGAGTCCCGTCTGTGTGGCAGTGATCACGACGTGCACGTGGAGTTGATTTGTCTGGGAGAAGCACAGTATGACGCTAAGACATCTGTGTGCTTTTAACACACGTCCACACCAAACCTTGACTACCATATACATACATACATACATATATATTTATATATATATATACATATACCGAATATGAAAAAATTACACCTTTATGAAGTTCGTTTTGATAATAATAATAATAATAATAATAATAATAATAATCGGTGAAAATTTCATATTGATTAGATATTTTTTTTATTATTACATTTTCTCCACAAGCAAGACACAGTGCCACTTTGATGTAGGAGGCTACTATCAGGGACATAAGTTGCAGTTAAGCAGCAAGATGTCTGTTTACATCACACTTGAACTTCTGCATGTCAGTGCAGTTGGGGAAAAAGAAGAAGGGAATTCCAAAGTCTAACAGGTCTGGGGAAGAAACTATTAGAGTAGAAGGCCTTTCCACATTTGTGGATCTCTACTGTGTAGGAGTGGGACTTTGCTGCTTGTCGGATTTGTCGAGGGTATTTACGTCGGGAGGTACAAGGGCTTGTAGTTCATTGGAGCATCCATCACTAAACTACTTGTAAAACAGGTAGAGGGGTGAAACATTTCGTTGATGGGACAGAGGTTGAAGACCTATTAGGTTGGCGACTCTCTTTTGAACCTTGTCCAGGTGTGAGAGACTAGTAGCAGATGCACCAGCCCAGATGTGACAATAATACTCCATAAACGGGCGAATGGGGTGCCTTGTAGAGGTACATGATACTTTCAGGCGTAAGTAACTTTCTAGCACGGTAGAGAGAGAGACCACCGTATTCACAGTAGCCTTGGCAATGATCTTGATGTATCTGTTCCAACTCATTCCCTGCGAACGTTAAGCCGAGAAGTTTGAACGAAGTATTGTCAGCTAATGTATCTTTAACCATAGCTATTGGTGGTTCTTGGTAACATTAAACTTTTTTACCCTATTTCACGACAGACTATGGGTCTTCCTCTAGGGTTTCTGCCATTGCCTTGGATATGTGTTCATTCGTTTTCTCCCTTGTTTCTGTTATATAGCGGTGTGTCGTTAGCAAATATACCCATCTTTGAGACTATTTTATCAGGGAGGTCATTTATGAATATCAGGAATAATAAAGCTCCAAGGCTCCACCCCTGAGGTACATCCGCATTCATATCATATTGTTTAGATGTACGACTGTGGAGGATAACCTGGATTCTTCTCTTATTTAAGAAAGATTTAATTGTGTTAAGTATTCGTCCAGGATCTGATTTTCATGAGAACGCTATCGTGCTGTACTCTTTCAAAAGCCTTAGATCTATCAAGAGCTACTGCCTCCCTCTCCTGCTTTATTCAGTGCATGGTCTATGCATTTAAAGATTACATTTAGAATATATGCAGAAGAACAGGCTCGCCTAAATTCATATTGATGGTCGGACAGAAGTTTAGCAACTGCAAGATGGTGGACTAGAGCTTAATTATGAACTCAAATATTTTCGCGAAAAGAGAGAGGAGGCTAATAAGGAAATAATTTAATGGGGTCTTTCGCCAGAATTCTTGTTAACTGGTACAACAAAAGCAGTTTTTTTCAGCAGCCAGGAAAGCATGATTCGTTAAAGCATTTGTAGAAGTGTTTGGAGAGAATAGGAGTAACCTCAGGGGGGGGGCATTTTTTTAATAGTATAGCCGGGATGAGATCGGGTCCACATGTTTTTAAGGTGTCTAGGTTTCTTTATGGTATTATGCACTTGAGAAGGGGTGATTTTATATAATCTTGTGTGGTTTCTATCCGCAAACGAAAATCAGGGATGAAGTGGTTTGCTGGGTCCAAAGTATACTTTGAAGCAAACTGGCGGGCAAATATGATAGTTTTCTCCGTTGCCGTGCAAACAACCTCATGATTTTTGGATAGTGATTTTGATTGCCTATTATTTACCAGACTGTTGTAGATTTTCCAGAAATCACGAGTTCCTAATTTTTGCATTGCAATGCGTTTTCTGGTGGTTTCGGTGTATTCTCACTTAGCAGTCGCTACCTGATTTTTTGGTAAATATTTAAAGAGAGACTCCGCCAACAACCTTCATTTTGTCTGTCGCTAATTTTAATAAATGTTTAGTATCCATATACATTTATGTTCCATCTTCACCAAAAATCGTCAGTATGGATATTCCAGCTGTATCACCAGCTGAACCATTCCAATCCTGGATCATAATAACTGGAATCCAAGCTTCTTACCATTACTGGTTCAAATGCAAGAAAAGAAAGTCTTCTGTATTTTTATTCATAAACACAATAGTGTTCATAAAGAGAAACAACTCGCAACAATTTTAAATTTAATTTTTATTTATCGCAATTGCTTCACTTGAACGATTTGATTTTAATAAATAATCATATTTAATATCCATAGACAGCTATGTTTCCTATTCACTAATAATCGTCAGTATGGATATTGTCTTTGGTCTTAAACACAGACTTGGCAGATACGATTACTATCAATAATATTAAATCAATAATCGGTTTCAAAATTAAACAATAAATTCAAACAATCTCATCAATCACGAAGCAAATAAAATCGTGTAATTCCTGTCGTATAATTTTTTTATTTTTCAAAAAACGAATTTCGAGTTGACGAATCGACGGTGACGGTTTATATAATAAAATATGGACAAAATATAATCAGCATGATACGAACGATTCGCAACACAAATGAATAAATACTTTCCGTACTTTTCTCTGCACAACGTAAAAGTTAGACACAGGATCATTTTAAATGTGGGAAATATTCGGCCCTACAAAATATATAAAACCCCCAATGTAATAATAAATCAGTGTATATATATATATATATATATATATATATATATATATATATATATATATATGCGTGTGTGTGTGTGTGTGTGCCCTTGATCCGTAGAGTCACAACCACTACCACTATACTACGAGTATATTTGAACTCCATAAAACATGGCATGTACGTAACTAAAAACTAAGTCCATTTAGTTCTATTATTATTAACAAAAAAATATTTTATAACCATTATCATCTGCATCATCCGTGAGTATTAATTGTCTTTATTTTTTATATATATATATAGAAGTAAAGAAGTGAGTTATTTCAGTTTCTAATTTGCATAGGTTTTGTGTACAGACACGTGTGTCTGCGTGTGTGTGTCTGCGTGTATGTGTATGTGAGTTAGCCATGCTGAACCATGGAAGACTATTTTCCTTTAAATGATAAAGAGACATTAGAGAATGATAGAGTAGCTAAATGTATAATAGAATGGGGGGGGGACAAACAAATGCATAAAATAATAGAACAGCGCGCAGAAGTGATCGAAGGAGACAAGAAAGGGCGAATAAATGACCTCGTCTTAATTATTTCATTTTTTAACATGGAAAGCTTTTCAAAGTTCGATGATTCGTCTCCTTCAGTATTTCTTAATACGATGGAAAATTTATGAACCGTTTTATGGTCGTTATTCGTCATCAGTACTCAATATCTACCCTGAAAATTCTGATGCATCAAAATTTTGTATTTTATGACAAGAGGAGACGTGAGAGAAAGAGGGTTGTTGCTGCTGCTGCTGCTTCTGCTTCCATGTTGATGGGATTGAGCCAGCTTTTTCTCGGGCCTCCATCACACCCTAAAACACGGTTGCCTATGACGGTGTTTCTGAGCAATATTGCCATCTTTTTACCGAATCTAAAGTGTTGTAAATATGTTAAGAACAAATAAGCTGTTTAATTCTATTTTTATTTTGTACTAATGATAACCAAGTTACAATTTTTAAATATAACATATTTACATAGTACGTAGATTTAACTTTAACTTGTTTTCAAATTTTGATAGAAAAAAATGCAGGTATAAACTTCAGAGATAATCTTTAATTTAAAATTGCACCTCCGAAATTTGTTCATGTAGAAAACAGATTTAAAACTATGTTTGTGTGTGTGTGCGTGTGTGTGTGTGTGTGTGTGTTTGTGTGTGTGTGCGTGTGTGCGTGTGTGTGTGTGTGTGTGTGTGTGTGTGTGTGTGTGTGTGTGTGTGTGCTCCCTATTATTGCTGTTGTACAAAATAGTTGAACAATCGCAATTCCATCGTCAAAGGTGTACAACCTGTGAACCTGAACTGTCGTCCACATTTTCAACTGCCCACTTACGCCATATAGGCAAAAGAGTTGGGAAGGATTACATTGGGAATTAATTCTCCTTCTGAGCGACGAGAATGATAAAAAACAACAAAATGGGGATTTTTTCATTCGTACACACTTCGTATTAACTGTGAAATGTTTAATAAATTCCTTGTCCCTACACGCTAGTAAATACGACGCTTGACACTCGGGTGGGAAGGTTATTTCTTGTTCGTGTTTCTGTTTTCGATGTGATTTTCTTAAACAATTCTTTTGTTCGCTTTTCAGTATGATCTGCTTTACATTGAGGTCCTGTACACTATCAAGCATAAGATCGGTACCACAATCGGGGGTCACCTCCCTTATATGCAGGATCTTTATCAATACGCTCAGGATGCTTTCGGTATGCCCCCAGAGGATCATGCCAAACTTTTGGCAAAGGCGACCGAAGAAAAGGTAAGACTTTGTTTCATGTCTTCTTTTGGCGCAAAATAACAACTCATAGTAATTTACCGGTTCGACCTGTAGACAAGTTCATTGATCTGAGCTCAAATGTTCATCGTACATATAATCACAACAAGCAAATTAAAAGGATTTTTTTATTTAGTGAATCTTATTGCAGGAGATCTCGAGCTAAATATTTCATGGTAGGATTCGCTGCTTCAGAAAGATAGTCTGTTGAAAAGAAGCAGCCAATGTTGTTTGCACGTATTGATTGGACAAATATTTATATCAGAAGTTTCTTTCAACCAAACACAACGAAATAAAAAAAATAAAGATTCGCGTGTACTATAAAAACCTAAGCACATACTTTTCTTCCTCTTTTCCGGTATTTTTCGACGCACGAATAAGTTGTCTCTAAAAATAGCCTCATCCCAGAGACTGAGAAAGCAACATACACACACACATTACGATGGACATTTACGAACGTTTTACGCATAATAAGAATACACACACACATTCCGCCAAATATGCATACACACACCGTTACATACACTCTCTCACACCCTTACATATACGCACGTCTACATGCGTATGCTATTTTACACATATTGTCACTCTTAAACGAAACAAAAAGGGCTACTTAATTTCTGCTTGCAGACAACACAACACTACTTTAACCTAAAATGTTCTTGAAATACTATCGACTTTCATTCTTTACCAACTTTTCATTTTCTATTGTCTTAATAAGTTGTCAATAAAAATGAATTTATTGTATGCATAGACTTTGTCATACTTTTATTTGATAAACTTGCATCCGCAGTAAGTCTGCATATGCAATAGAAATCATTGTAATTAACATCAGGAATGATTAACAAAAAGAATCCAATCTTTATAGCACTTATGACCATGAATATAGAACTGACAGCGCCCATTTCCTTGCTGGTAACGGAAACGATATCACAGAAAACTCCATTATCATTAGCGAAGATTACATGTTATTAAAAGCACTGTTTATTCCCCTCTTTCTCCCCCTTCCCCCTCTCTCTCTCTCTCTCTCTCTCTCTCTCTCTCTCTCTCTATAACTGTGCATTTTTCTCTCGTTCCGGTCCGTATTCATCCACCCGTATGTCATCTTTCAGCAAAGTCAATTTGGGAAATGGTTACTTCAATACCATAAAGTGTGACCATTGGAACCCCTAGAGAGCAGTGAGGTCTTGTTGCAAGCGAACTCGTCCCAAAACGACAAACCCACTGATATGGCCTTAGAATATATTTACGTCAATTGAAACTGCTATGAATGAAATATAATATAATAATTGCTCCTTATGTTGGCGAAACTTCTAGAAAGCTAACCAGATAATAAAATAAAAATCTACATGATAAGGCTCATAATCTCTTGTTGCACAGAAACAAGTAAAACTCAACTTACAAAAACTTAAATTCTAACAAAAAGAATGTTGATTCATTTGACGAAAAAATTTAAAGTACTAACAATAAACTTCTAAAAAGCTGACCAGATACTAAGAATAAATAAAAGATCTTGTATTATTTTGATAATCCGGCTTGTTCGGAAATCGACTGATATTTCCGAAGAAGATGGTTTTTCTGGATGACATAAGCTAAAACAAATTCAAAGCCGTCTGTCGATAAAAAGTTAACTGGTTCGAATCAATCGATTTATGAAGCCATGGGCGTTTTTTTTTTCGTTTTAATTTCACTTCGTTTGATCGTTTTCTAGACAATAAATTCTTTTATCGATTTTAATTATAGTTTTATAACAATATATATGAACATATTAAAATAAATATTAATTACATTGCAAATAAATTAACTCATTTTCGAGAGGATTGGGAATATTTAGATTATTTCAAATAAGTTTTAAATCGCTATGTATTCATCACGTACTATTTTTATGCAATATACAAGCGACGTCAGGTTACCCTTCTTATATTGCGTAGACCTATAACTATTACCGATCAGTTCAAGTTTGTGTACTATGTCATGTCTGTTTACTATGTCATGTTTGTTTTTTGTTTTTGTTGTTTTCTTTTTGTTTAGAAATTGACAGTTTTGATGCCCAAACACTCTTCTACTAGGCGTTTTTCCTGTTTCAAGACACCATTGTAGAGTACAAAAGACATGAGTAGGATCACTGACTTTTGACTCTTGCGAGTCTACAGGCATTGTTCACCAAAAGTTCGACTCATCTGCCAATAACAGAGAACATTTTTCCAACATTGGGGTTAGCTGCAAGGAAGGTGCCGTCGCCATCCTCCTATATACAACATCAAATATTCCCAAATGGTAAGCCATCTGGTAAATTCTGCGATCTAATGCGACTCGGTATCACAAGGTGATCATACAATATTATAACTATTTTAGATAACATTAAATAAGAATGTGCAAATGTTTTCGATCATAGTAATAGCTGTATTGAATATACATCATAAAAGTTATACTTTTTCTAATTTTTGTAAAACACAGAAATATGTATGCGATTAGGCTTACATTGTGCTTGATTGTTCTGCAACAATGAGCGTGATTGGTTTATGTCTTCTTAATATTAGGTGTAAGCAAACCGACTCAAATGATTACCAGTATGGCATGTTTTGGTAGATCTGGTGCTCTATAGTATAATATTTAACTTATGTCAAGATCGTGAAACATAACACTGGAATAATATTTGTATTTCGCATAGGATTTTAAGAACGATGATTCCGATCATCGTTAGAGATTTCGAGTATAGATTGTAAACAATGTGTATTCTGTTCTTTAGAAGAAGTTTGGTTTGCTCGTGGAGTAGGTTTAGTGATTTAAAACCTGAAACCTGAAGTAAAATTAGTTCATTTCATGACCAACCATGAAGCATCTACATGAAGTAGTTTATAATTGTTTTCTAATTTTTTATCAGTATAAAAATGTCTATTTATTTTATCACACTGGCGTGAAAAGCAACTCTCCTAGTAGTTTCTATGTACAATGCTTCCCCACGAGACAGAGTTAGACACCAGGGTCGTTTTTTAACGTGGAGAAAAGGAAAAAAAATAGAAATTGTATCAGTCGTAAAGGATTTCTCCTCCA
Organism: Euprymna scolopes; assembly: GCF_053919585.1. Taxonomy (NCBI): domain Eukaryota; kingdom Metazoa; phylum Mollusca; class Cephalopoda; order Sepiida; family Sepiolidae; genus Euprymna; species Euprymna scolopes. The sequence goes on from NC_136516.1 coordinate 66,988,126, forward strand.
CTGAGATAGAAAAAAAAACATGAAGTGTAGCATCTGAAGAAAAGGTACTACACTTTGATCTTGATCCAAAATCCTAGTAGTTGTTAAAACGGAAGCTTGTCTTCAATAAATTGCTTAATACTTGATGGGAAACATGGTTATTACCCACCTTTATTTGTCCGGGTCTAAAGTTGCTTTTGTGGGGCTCATCTGGAAACGAGTAACTAACATTTTTACACTTGAAAAAGAATACAGCCTTCTCATTGTAAATTTCAATTGATTCATCTATTATATAAAAGGGAAAATGTGTTTGTGTGCCTGCATTTTTTTCGTATGTCCGCCAAAGTCTTGGGGACGCTCGGGGTGGTCACTCATTCTTAGAACTTTTTGTATACTGTCTAGATTATAATATCTAGGCTTTACGAAGAAGGTCGTATTTTATATTTATATTTCATAGCGACTTTTACACGCTAAAAATTCCCACTATTCTGTCTTCACGCCTGTTTGTCCGTAGTTTTCGTATAAAAAAGCAAAACTAACGACAGCGACGCCAGTAATTAGCATCGATCACTGTGTGGAAAAAAACACTCATATCAGGCAATTACTATTCTTTTGGGGACTCCCCTATTTATGAGGAGCTGGTTCCGCCCCCCCCCCTCAAAAAAACTTCTTGGAGAAACAAAACCAAAAAAACTGCCTCGCAGTCAAAATTAAGTGCAGGATTTCATTCCCCATCGCGTGATGTTTGACCTCATTAAATTTACGCACCTGTCACTTAACTTTTTAATCGTTAAATTAGAATACTGTTCAGTTCCCGTCCCGCCGTGGCCGAGCGGTAAGACGTCAGGTTTTTCACACTTTCTTTTCCATCTTTGCGTAAAAGTTTCGGGTTCGAGCCTACCTACCTACTACAACTTTTTTCCTCAACACACGCCTATAAACACGCGGGCAACGCCGCGCACCCCCCGATAGTCTATTATAAAAAAGGCAAAATGTATGTGTGTTTGTATGTCTGCCAAAAACTTTCAACAGACGCAACGGATGCTAATGAAATCTGTATTGTTTTAAAGCTCCGTCTCCCGGACGACAAATATTGAAAAATTGGCTAAAAACATTAATTCCTTCATTCTCAACTCGGCCGTTTTTTACAAAGAGCGGTCGCTTTTTTTCGTCGACATTTTCGCAAGTCATCGTCGTCTTTCGATTGACTACCCTTAACTCCAACGCTCGCGACTTCCGGTTGCGCAATGAACACATTCCTCTTTCGAGTTATGGATTCGGGCCTGCCTATTACCACTTTTTCTCTCCACCCAAACTACCTACTGTTGTTTTGATTCCTCCCTACCACTACTACTATTTTTACACACCTCTCTTCCCACCCCCTGGGTTCCTTACTACACCAACTTGATACACCTGGGCAACGCCGGGTACCCTCGCTAGTCTTATATATAGGCATCCAGTTCATTATTTGCAGATTACAAAAGGTGTAAGCGTTTTTATCTACCAAGACCTTACAGTGTCTTTTTTATAAAATAAGGCCAATCTACTTTCAAAGTATTACTAACATATGAGAGAATAGGACCGCTCAAAGAAATAACGCAAAAAATACATGGGTAGGGCTGAGAAAATGACACTTAGAAAAACAGAATCTCTACGTACAGGTACACAAAATAACACATTCAGAAGCCAAAATAGACAAGACCTAGAAACACAGTGATTAAAGACTCTATAGACAAAGGGACGAAAGAGTAGACCACGCTATAATTAAATACAACACACTATATAACGAGGAATATAAAAACAACATGACTGAATTGGAAAAGGAGTCCACTGTAAACTGTGCAAATGGCAATATCTATATTTTGAACATACAGACAAATAGCACAAGTGCAAACCGAGGCAACTATTAGAAAATGAAAGACAAAATTCTCTGAGACATGAAAATACCAACATACAAACTCTTTTGAGAAAGATTACCTGGTTATAATGGAGAATAAAAAAGAAAAACCTGAAAATATTACGTTTTGCTACCCAAAGCAGCTCACAAATAAAATTATAGAAAGAAAAGTATCAGTTTTTCAGAGGACTGAAATTACTGAAGAAAAATCTGCCATCATCTTCTCGATCCCGTAAAAATACGATCGCATCAACGTCGGTTTTTGGCACATGTATTAGTCGTGAAGTGAAATCATAAGGAGGCTTATTGTAATTCGAATCCTTCCCCCCAAAAAAACTTGCCTTTATCATTGATAACTGTCATACGGCTGCTGCGAGAACAAAAAAGGATTTGCAACTGTGATCAAAAGAAGTGGAGATTACTGAAACTTTTGGAACACTTGTCAGTAAAGATCCAGTGTCAACTATTTTTATTTCCCAGTGAGAGATCAATGGTAACTCCTAATAAGAAATGTATATTAATAAACAACTTTTTTTCATTCCTTGAAGAAGAGAAAGTGGATTGATTGGGAAAAAAGCTGAAACAATGAAAGAGGAGGTGATTTAAAGGAAAATAATAAAAGAGAGAGAGTTAAAAAAAAATAACAACTAGTGTTGTGACGATTAATCGGAAAATCGGGAATCGAAAAAATCGGAACTTTTGGGAGTCTCGGAATCGGTATTGTAACGGAAAAACTTTAGCCTAAATTCCAATTCCAAAACTATCATTTTAATTGTTTCTATCGTCATTAAATAATAAGACGAACACAAATTTATTTATTTATTTATTTATTTATTTATGTGTTTACTGCAGACTAAAAACCACAGAATGGGTTATAAAACCAATTCCCTGATTTAACGTTGATTCTCAGAGTATTTTTTTATTGGTCAATTATTGTTCAAAGTAAACATTCGAGAATTAATTTGCCTATTCCCTTTTTAAATCTTTTTTTGCATAAACATAACCACTTATCAAGGCCCAGAGGCCACTCGGGGATAACGGTTAAGAGTATACAGCAGTCAATTGGACAATATAGTAACTGTTAGTAATGGACATTCGGTAAATTTGTTAACTTAAGTAGAATGGCTCATCAAGAATTTGTTTACGTTGGACTTGAATACAACCATATTGTAGTCAGCTGGAAAGCAGGAAAACGGAAGACAATTCCACGGGCGTGCAGTTCTAAGAAAAAAAGCTTTGCTCATGGAATTTACGTTTAGGTTTAGGCACAGATAAAGAGTGGGGGGAATTTTTGATAGTGTTTTCAGGTAGACGAGTGTTTCTTGTGAAAGTTTGGCAAGGGAGACCATATATTGAGGCTTAGTCGAACACTTTCCATGAAAATAACGATAAAGCAGAGACAAACTCGCAGCATCTCTTCTGTGAGATAGAGGTTGCAGGGAAGAGAAAAGGGCATCTCCTACGTGCCTACGAAGTCTATTTTGAATTCTGTCAAGGCAGGACAAGTCCTTTCTAGCAGCTCCTGCCCAGATGTGGCAACAGTACCCCATCCTTGGGCGTATCTGGCTCTTATATAGATAGAGAATTGCAACAGTAGTGAGATATCTACTGGATCGATAGACAGATCCCACCATTTTTCCAGCGCCTTTGGCAACAGATTTGATGTACGAGTTCCATTTCAGATCAGGAGTAAAGGTCAAGCCCAGAAGCTTGTCAAAACTTGAGGCCTTTTCAAGACGAGGGCCATTCATTTCAATTGATGCCAGATGGGGATCAGAAGTTATTCTCCAAGCATATAAGCAGAACTTATTCACCAAGCATATAATTCCTCCGAATAGGGTGTTTACACTTGATTATTAAAAGATTTTAAATGCGTTTGGCATGTTGTTTTTAATTTTATTGGTGCCGGCTAGACACTGCCGTTATGTGCTATCGGTTTCTTAAATAATTAATGTTTTATGGTGCATCTTTACTTTGGACATAAGTTTAAAATGTAGATGCAAATCTTGCAATGAAGTTATCAAACTTTTGGATAAAAACAGAAAAGAAAAACATTTAAAAGTTTTCCGAATTAAAAAGGAAATTATATCTATATTTAAACTTATACATTTCCAAAAAGGATAAGGTGTTGGTGATAAAAAGGGAAGTAAGGGTGCATTCGAATGGAATACTGTCGCCAAATAGAGAAATTATAAAAGAAATAGAAGAAGCAGGGTATAAGTATTTAAGAGTGCTGGAGGGCGCAGGCATCATGATCAGGAAGATGAAAGAGGTAGTTAGGAAGGAGTATCTTAGAAGAATGAAGCTAATTGAATAATTGAAGCTAATTATGAAGTCGAAATTTTACGGAGAAAATCTGATAAAAGCGGTTAATGCATAGGTAATCAGTGTTTTGAGATACAGTGTGGAAATTTTAGAATTGTTTGACAAGGACGTACATGCCATGGATAGCAAAACAAGAAAAGTTTTAGCAATGTTTAGTATATTCCACATAAGAAGTAGCGTAGCTAACTTGTATCAGAAGAGGAAATACGGTAGGAGAGGATTGATAAGTGTGAAAAAATGTGTTAGAACTGAGAAGACGTCGTTGAATGACCATGTGTATAGAAGTAAGGAGTGGGTGCTCAATGAACTGCAAGTATGGGAGAGTATGGACAGAGAAATGGCAGGCTGAGTATGGGAAGAGTATGGACAGAGAAATGGCAGAGGAATTAGCTGAGAAAAAATGCACGGAAAGTTCTTCCAGGATGTAGCAGATGGTGAAAAATCAGGGCAATAGTATAGAGCTGGGTATCTGACTAAGAGTGCTGAAGATTTTGTTTGTGCAGCAAAAGAGTAGGCATTAAGAACGGGAATAGGAGTGCAGGGGAGGGGTTTACTTACAATTATACAGTTGCAATTTTCATGATTTCATGTAATGTTCCTTTAGGTTTTACATCTGTAGTAGTTTCTGTATGTCCGTCTTGTGCCTATAGCGCATGTGTGTTAGTCTCCGCATTCAGGGGTTTTCTTTAATATTCCAGACGTTTTCATTATTGTTATCCGTTGTATCTTCTTAATCATCCTTCTGATTCGAATCTCGCCCATTTTTTTTTCAAAGTTTTTCGGTATTGTTCCTAGTGCGCTCACTATTAGTGGTGTTATCTTGACTTTCTTCATCTTCCACAGTTCTTGGAGCTTTCTGTCCATTTCCGTGTTTTTGCTCCGCTGCTCTATCTCCTTGATCTGCACTCTGTGGTCTACAATCTGTCAGGACTTTTCCTTTTTGTTAACTATTAATACATGCGGGTTTTCTGCTTGGATAGGTTATCCGTTTGTATGTCTATGTCTCATTAGGTTTTGTGGCTTTTATTTTCAACTACTTTCGCCAGTTTGTGCTTGTAATATTTGTCTGGGTGTTAAAAATTCAGTAGTCTGCATAATTTCAAGTCAGTTAGTATCATCCTTTAGATGTAGCGCATTGTCCATAGTCATAAGTTTTCTGGTCTTCTGGTCTAAATGCTTTAATTCTTCAGTCCATTCTATACACAGCGTATTTTACTAGTACTACTGCTAATGTGTTTATTATGTTTCTACTACATAGTTTAGTTTCTATAAGTTTTCGTGTTCTTCTGAGGTATTCCTTTCCAAATTTCTTTTTCGTTTCTGTTGTTTTGATTGTGTCCGCTTCCAGAGCTCCCGAATATTTGTAGCTCATCTCCGGTAGGGTTTGGTAGTTCCATGCCTTGCGTTGTCTCCAGTTTTTCCCTTCTTATGATCAGCAGTGCGCACGATTCCATTTGGATGTCCTAACTGTAGATTCTGGCCTTGTTTATTATTATTATTATTATTATTATTATTATTATTATTATTATTATTATTATTATTATTATTATTATTATTTTCTTTTTACAGTAAAGCATATCAGTCTAATAATCCATCATATCTTTGCGATATGTTGAGAATCGTCTCTAAATATGTTGAGAATGGTCTCTAAATATGTTGAGAATAGTCTCTAAATAGTAACATTATTATGTAGAAACTTAGTCTTGACATGGAACAGGCTTTGTTAACTATTCTCTTCTCACACTGTTTTCCTACTTTGCATAGCAATTGCCGATTATTTTTAAACTCATATGAAAATTTCAATTACAAAGAAAATATTTTGAAAGATTTACTATTGTTATATTACCCTTCTCTCAGGTGTATTATTTATTTTTTGTAAAATATATGCGGACATTACACGTAAAATATATGCGGACACTACACGTGGGGTTTACAGTCATTTGATTGTTTTAAAAAAAGCATCCAAATCTATAATTAAATGTTTACAATTTAAAAGAATCGGACTCGGTACTTGTATCGGAATCGATAATTATATTGGAATCGGGAACATTTTTGGAATCGTCCCATTACTACTAAAAACTAAAAGCAAATCCACAATTCAAAGAAAGACATGAAACGTCATTTCAGAAACAAATTTCAGAGTTCTATTACAGACCTTTTATTAGTTTAGTACTTTTTGGCTACGAAAGAGAAATTTACGGTAAACAATAACCATTAATAATTTAGAAAATGTTAAAGTACGAAATAATTTAGAAAATGTTAAAGTACGAAATAATTTAGAAAATGTTAAAGTACGAAATAATTTAGAAAATGTTAAAGTACGAAATAATTTAGAAAATGTTAAAGTACGAAATAATCATAAATTCAGAAAATTTCGGTAGTGATCATTGCACATTAGTTTCGATAAAAAAAGCTATTTTATAAAATAAAAATGTTGCCTGCAACGCATTGTAGGGAAGTAATTTCCTATATTGCATAATTTCAAGTCAGGTTAAATGAATGATTATTATAATTATGCGTTTTATATACGGTACATAATATCTTCCTTACATACGACGGAAAATATGCTTAATATTTCTTCTAACATTTTTAGAACAATCTTATCGAAATGATCTTTATCGAAACTGATAAAAATTCGCCCGCAACCTTAAATCGATTAAATTTTAATCAATTTATTTTTTATATAAAATTATTAAGAGCTTTTGCTAATCTTATCTAACATTATTCAGTCATATTGATTTTAATCAGATATAATTGAATTGGATAATATATATATATATGTATATATATATATATATATATATATATATATATATATAATTTTTATTATTTCATGTATATACACATATATTATAAGGTAATAAAATATACTGCGTACATATATATACACACGCATATATATTAGTTATTTAATGTAAAATTATTTAGCACTTTTATGAACATATGTATATATATATATATATATATATATATAATTTTTATTATTTCATGTATATACACATATATTATAAGGTAATAAAATATACTACGTACATATATATATATACACGCATATATATTAGTTATTTAATGTAAAATTATTTAGTACTTTTATGAACATATATCTATAGCAAGTAAGCTGCATAGAAACGTACATGTTCCATTCCCAAAATTAATTTGTAAATTTAACCTCGATGATTTCCTTTGAAAGTGTAACACGAAATTTTTGTCTGATTTGCCATAAAAATATATTTCACTTCTCTCTCTCTCTCTCTCTCTCTCTCTCTCTCTCTCTCTCACACACACACACACACACACTCACTCTCTTGTTATCTCTTTCTTTATCTCTCTTTCTATATATATATGTGTGAAGGTTTAAAGTAGTAGCGCTCGTGTGTGTGTGTCTGTGTACAACTCTCCTACAGCCCACACCACTGGACCGATTATGACCAAACCTGACATGATGATGATCTCCAACTTAAGGAATAAAATGGTACCCCTCCTAGTGATAAAAACTAGGGATGATGCACACCAAGTTGCGGTTCGCCCCTATGTCGCCGGTTGATTTCCTTATGAATTTGAATCAGATAACCATCCTTCATACCCATCCCTCTCAACTAACCTCAATGAAATTTGGCATGATATCTCTAGAAACACAGCCGCAGCCGACTTCTCCGAATTGTAATAGTCACTTCTCCACCTTACACAATTAAAATTCCAATCGAGCTTGGAAAATGTGTCGATAATCTGAAGCAAGTGAACCTGCAAAACAACGGAAAATCACCGGAATGGCTGCGAAGGTTATTGTTTCACCACTTAACAGCAATGTGAATCACTTGAACAATTGGATAATGGATGAATTTCCATGGGCTTCAAATGGAATACAAGTGAGTTTATTCGGCTACTAATGAAGGTGAAGCTATTCACTACCCTGTAGGGTGTTTAAACTCTTTGGAACAGAATGGAATGCCTCCCCAGATTTTAAATCTCAAAATCGGATCCTCAATTGTTCTTCGATCCTGGCAACCGCCAAAAAAAAAAAAAACTAACGGAACCATATGTGTTCTCACCACATTACACACCAATGCGATTGAGGCTACCATTTCTTGTGGTCCCTACAAAGGCGAAACGGTTCTACTGCTTGGGATCCCCTTAATTCCATCTTACTATGAACTTCAATTTAAATTCAAGAGACTCCAGTTTCCTTTGAAAGTATATTTTACAATGAGCATCAATAAAAGTCAAGGTCAAATACTTTAAATCGTTGGTGTAGACCTGACGTCAGAATGCTTCAATCACGCTATGTCTCCACCAGTTCAGAAAAGCTTCATTCTGGTTCCAAATCAAAGCAGCAGAAATGTAATCTACAAAGAGGCTCTTAAATAAAAGGTTCGAGAAAATATTATGAATAAATGACATGATCTTGATTGTGGTAAGTTTTAAGTATTCAATGTGTTAGATAAAATTTAAACAGTGAGTTCAAATTTACTTCCATGAAAAATTCCTTATGTGATATCATAAAGTCACCTTATCTTTGATAAAAAATGTGTTTGTGACACTAAACAAATTTTACCCATTATGATTCTTTGTAATTGTTTTAATTTTCATGTGTAACAATAAAAGTGTCAACTTTGATATACCTTATGTGCTTTAAAATTCATGGTTAGATTATAGTCACCTCAGGAGGTAATTTAAAATTTGAAACATCTTAAGCAATAATTGCTCTTACAGCATCGACTTACCGCAAGGGTGCCCGCGATGCAGGTACCCGATCACAAAGCAAAGTCCCGTGCGAAGCGCGGATATCTATGATGGAAGATATATATATATATCACACTTATATTTCCGATGATAGCCATATGGTATAATAAAGACATTTACTCAAATTATTTTTCTAAGTGTTTCATTGAGAAAATTTATTTTAAAATTTAATGTTCTACTATTTCAATATTAGTTCCGTGTTTTTTGAAATGTTAAATGAACTAAATATAATAAAAATATGAAAGCAAAAATAAATCAAAATATTCTGTATAAAATGAACCAAGTCAAAATTTCTGTCAGATAAATTATACTTTATAAAATATCAAACTTTTCCTCTGTTGAAAACGAGAGAGTTTAATAGTATTTATAACATAAAGTGAAAACGTGCAATTTATATGTTATTTATGCCAGTAAAAATGTACGATTGAGAACAAGAAATATAGATGGACTTAAGTTTATTTTCACCAAATAGAGAAACCATCTGTTTTCATGCATTTAAGACGGCGATTTTTATTACATTTTTTAATCATCGGAAGTGCTGTGAATGTAAGTTGATTAGAAGAAAAAGAGTGTAGAATAAACATTGTGCATTTATATATATATATATATATATATATATATATATATATATATATATATATATATATATATATAAATATATATATATAGCTGACTTGATCCTAGTCGAAGAGTATATGATGCTGTTTATATTTCTAACAAAATAGTATGCCTTTTCACGTTCTGCTTACATTAAATATTTTAAATATTTTTAAGGAATATATTCATACAAATTAGTTATTGTTTCATGTTCTTATGCATTCTTCTGTTTTAATAAGACTTTGTGGAAATATTCTCTGGATTAAATGGATTTTCCAGAGTAATACCGCAAATATTGGACAATAATAAAATAATAATAATAAAGCTAACATGAAAACTGAAATTTGATATTTAGATCCTACTCTTAGTTTTCCCAATTATTTAATAAAAATTGGTTTGCAAAATTATTTACTTAAAATTATTTAATAAAACAAACGTTTTATGAAAAAGATTTTTTTTAAAAAAACTGAAAGTCAGAAGATTTATAAGATCGGATATGATTCAGGATCTTTTCTTTTCTCATCCTAACTGTTTTCTTATCAAACAAAGGTAATTTTTAGCAATCAAAGGTAATTTCTAATTAATGTTTCATTTTAAGATGGTGTTTTATTCGAAAGCAGTATTTCTAGAAAGAAACTGACGAGAAATAAAACTTTGTCGATATAGAGAAATAACACAATAAGCTGGCTCGAATCAAATATCGATATTTTAGAGGGATCGTTATTTTAAACTGACGCTGAAAATCAGCAAGATAAATGTATGCGTTCGATGTGTTGTCGATAAATTACATATTTAAAGTTAGTATATGTATGTCTCGTCGAATTTCATTTCCTACTCTTAATTATCCATTCGCCTAGATAGTTGTTGTTTTGTATTCCATTTAACTAATGCTTTATATTCCTTTTAGTTCTCTGGCAAATTTCATGTCTTCAGTTAGATTTTCAGCTTCATCATATAAACTACTGAGACAGCGAAATTTATTTGGTATATTTTCATTCTCGTTGACTATAATCACGTCTGGTCTTTTGGATTGTATAAGTTTTTCTATTTGTATGTTCGTATCGCATAGGATTGTAAAAATCATTGTCTAATATTGGTTCTGGTTTATACTTGGATATGTTCACAGTTCCCAGGGGATTTTCTCACTTCATTGATTTTGTTTTTATTTTTGTTTTTGACTAATTTAATGCATTCACTTATAATGAAGTTTACTGTTTAGCAACATAGTCTAGATTTTCGGGGGGGGGAGTCAGGTTTTGTCTATCTTAGCTTTTATATAGTGTGTTCTGTTTCTATAACATCATTTGGATTCAGATAGTTTTCTCGTTCTTCTTAAATATTCTTTTGAAATTTTCTCGTTCACTTCCACCTCTATTTATTTGATCATGGACGCTGACAGAACTCCCAGATGTTTATAAGTTCCGTGTTTGATAAGCGTCCTGGGTGCCACTGTAAGGCAGTTCTGTACTTTCTGTTGTTTCGAGTTTTTTGTTTTTTTCTTTTTCATCTATAGTCGATAGAATACGAGCAAACGCGCCCGTCAGTATTTAACACTAATACAGTCTCCGATTTGTGTGCAATTTTTCTGCATGATAAAAGCGCGGAAGTTTCTTTAGTGCTCAGTGAGCTGCCTTCGATGACTGTTTCGAGTTTCTTATGCGCTTGTTTACTGCATTCGCTTATGTGATTTGCTGCTTCGTCTCTATGGTAACAGATTTTATATTTATTATCATTATTAGTAGTAGTAGTATTAGTATTAATATTATTATTATTACTAGTAGTAGTAGTAGTAGTAGTATGTGTTTGTTGTTTGTTTGCATTTATTTTTTATTATGGGTTAAAATATTGATTTTAAATCAATTTACTATCTTTTAAAACACATTCCCAGCTTTGTATAAGCTGTTTAATGATAAAGTCAAAATTATGTAAGATAAACTCAGAGTTTATACAAGTAAAGGAGGAGGAAGAAAATACGAGATAGTTTGCAAGAAAAATATATAAATAATGTGATTATGACCGTGTTCATGATTTTGTATGGCTTTATTTAACAATTTACTTCGCTGCGATTGTGTTACTATTCTCAAGTCATATTTTGACAAAGCCGTTGAGACTCTATGACCCCAGCTTTGCAACGTCCTTCTCACGAGATGATTTCCCACCTTTATCTCTTTGGCTGTGTATGTGTGTGCGTGTATGTGTGTGCGTGTATGTGTGTGCGTGTATGTGTTTGCTGACCGTTCGCAGGCTTTTGCAGAGACACAACTCTCGTTCTTATAAGGTCACACTATTGATCCAGAGTTATTTTCGTCCAAGCACACGTAAAATAATTGTGCTAACGTTCCCTCTGATTCCCGTCGCGTTTCACAGACTTCGCCAAATTCGTCCACTTGACCGTTTCTAACAGTGTGTGCGTATTAGCAACACGACACAAAGAGAAATGAGACAGAAAATCGAATAGAAGTTCCATTCAGTTTTTTTTCTCGGTGAATAATATTTATTTGCTCGATCTAGACCCGAAGCAAAAACGTGATTTTTTAATGATATTGATCGACTTAATCATTGTTTTAATATAGTTTATGGGTTTCGAGATGAAATCTCCGGCAACAAACTCTACATCATAGTTAATTCAAATTAATAGAATAGATTTCGGGTGAGTTTCATATGCGTAACTTTTTTTTTATTTGAATTAGAATGTCAAAAGTTGGTGCGATTGGGGAAAGAAAGAAATAACTCCGGGTTTTTTTTAATTACTTATTTTAAAAGTACATGTTCACATCTACTTTGGTCCGCTCCTAATCACATTTTTCACTTCGAAAATATTGTTTAACGTTTTTAATAACGTAACTCATCACGTGATTCATACTTATCTCACTATTTTTCTATTCATAAGTTTTGTTAAACTAACCTTCTGCCCCTGTTAGAAAACGAATTTGCTACTAGTAGATGTTGAAAAAAGAATATAGAAATAACATCAAACAGTTGACCGTTGGTGACGTCATGTGTTCTTTCTTGTATCTTGTCTTTTGAACCAATTGGAAAAGTTTGCATGTGACAGTCGAAAAAGTTATTTGTTCAAAAGTAATGCGACAAAGAATGTTTAGAATGAGGAGATTATTTAATTCTTCTATTTTTATCCGATTCTTCAACAGGACCTGATTTAGAGATTAAATAGAATCTGTCGATTTCCCCGAACACGCTTGGTCAAGGTGTTCAACCCCACCCTAAATCAACCTTTCCCAGCCCTTTCTTTTTTTCTGCTTACCATATACCCCAACTACTCAAGTTCCACCCAAACAAATAGTCTCAGCTATAACATAAAACTATATCTTATGGCAAGACTCCGATTGAGGGTTTGATGGGTTGTCAATCCCTGGTTTTCCTTATTCACGAGTCAACTCTGTTCTGTAATGGTAGGAAATGTCAATGTGCTGTCTATGAGTTCAATATAATCTGTTGTTGATAGGTTGTTTTTTTTTTCACAAAATATACGCTACCAAAACAACATAACTTGACATACCAATCGTATGCAAGACATGCATTTATATCATAAATAAGCATAAGAGTTTGAAATGTAAGACTTTTTTACGAAATAATTTGATTCGATATTAAATAATCCAATAAACTGTAACATAAAGCAATTAACTAATAGCTTGAAAACGACAAATTTGTTGACATTGACTTGAATTTTTCAGGAAAGTTCTTGCAGCTGATATAAGAGCTGTCTTTACATCACGTGACAGCCAAACTGCTATTTCGTTTTTCACACGAAGTGAGCCAGAAGAAAGCATGTTTAATAAACGCGTGTTTAGTTAAAGAAACGTTGTTAAAAATATCGAAAAATATAGATGTAAAAAAAATAAACGCATGTTAGAGTTAATAAAATTTCATGCTTGTATTATCGTTTTTTTTTTTGTTTGTGTTTCTTTTAGGTTTAAATATACCTACATGATGAGGACAAGTATCACACGCGATATCACACGTTATAATATATATATATATATATATATATATATATATATATATATATATATATATGAGAATAATAGAAATGGTATTCCGACAAAATAGAGAAATAAAAAGGAAAAAACAGACTTATGTGTTCATAAACGTTTCGTCTTTATTTCGAGACTTCCTCATCTCATTCATTCCGAGGAAGTCTCGAAATAAAGACGAAGCGTTGATGAAAACATAATTCGGTTTGTTCCTTTTTATTTCTCTATATGTGTGTGTGTGTGTGTGTGTGTGTGTGTGTGTGTGTGTGTGTGTGTGTGTGTGTGTGTGTGTGTGTGTGTGTGTGTGTGTGTGATGGACCCTCCCGTCGATTTCGACGTATGAGCTTCGCCACAACAACTTAAGTTGCTCGTAAATCCATAAAAATGATTTGTTTATACTAGTGAAGGCTTTGTGTATAACAAACCATATGCTAATCTTTGGCGGTGCCATGAATGCCACAGTACAGATAGTAGACCACAAGTTTTACACAAAGTTTTTCCTTCTTCTATATGCATGTCTTGACGAACGGCATAATCACGTTTACACATCGGTTCTCACCAGATCACCGCAGTTAAGCAACGTAGAGCCTGGCCAGCATCAGATGGGTGACCATTTTTGAAGGTTAAGCGCTGTATGTCCCGCGCAAAAACGTAGAAATTTCCACATTAGTATCGTAAGGCACGTTTACTTCAGAGATGAACCCCTAGTCTTTATATATATATATATGTAAACGATAAAAACTAAATAGTAAATCGTCTATGGCATCATAGCGTAATGAATAAGACGCTGTACTGAAATACATAAGGTCCAGGGTTCGAGTCCTAATAACATTCAAGCTACGCTGAAGAGGGGTAGGACCCCGAAACATATATGTACGTAAATTACTATTTTAAAAAGTAAATATATAAATAAATAATATTATTTGTTTACGTCCCAAATAAAAAATGGACAATTTCTAAAAAAAAAAACAAAAAAAACATGATCTTCAAGGTGAAGACACTAAACCTCAATACCGTTTAAAAAAAAAAGCAACAACAAAAAACTACGTGTATATGTGTATATATATATATATATTTACGGCACACACACACACATATATATATATATATATATATATAGTATTTGAAGTTTTTAACCTTTACAACTATACAAAGAAAATATTTTTTATCATTCGTTAGAAAACCATCTAGTCAGTAAGTCATTTAATCACCTGCAATCACTGCATCAACTCGCTCTCGAATTTACTATAATACCAATAATTTATTTTTCAAAGGATCATCAGTTGTTTACCATGAAACACTGTTTCGGGGATTTAAAAACAAAACAGTATATTACATCATGGCTTGATCAAAGAATAGGAAATTGGATCAAATGTTTGTAACATGTCTTCTTCCTAAGATTAAGGATACCACCACCCTTAATCTTAGGAAGAAGACATGTTACAAACATTTGATCCAATTTCCTATTCTTAATTGCAATTACTAACCTTTTCATACTATGAAAATTAATTTCTTACCTGTGTGATTCATCAATTTCCAAATTTAAAATGGATACATTTTTTTAATTTTTTAATTTATCAGTCTTGTATTTATAAGATTAGGATTAATCCATTTAACTACTTATCGCCCCCACTATGATTAGTATTTAGTATATTTACATTCTTATTTAAAATTAGATATATAAAGGTTAAAAATATTTTTACATATATACATTTTTATTTTATTTTTTTTTTAATATAAATTTATTATATGTAATTATAAATACATTTTATACATTGCTAATATAGTTTTGGATTTCCTTTATTAATATAGTCTGGTTTATCTTAAACGATTCAAAAGCATCAGGATAACGAACAAATGCTTTATTTAACTGTTTAAATATTTTATTTTTATCCCCACCTTGTTTTATCATCCTTATAACTAAACTAGAAACTGGTTGTATAAAGTCTTAGTTTTAAAGTAACGCGAGCTATTCTCAAAAACTCTGACATAATGGTTCCATAAAACATAAAAACAGGACAGGTGCTATCTTTATGCGGCATACGTACTATTTTAAAGGGGAAAGCGTTTCTTTTATCAAATATTTTATAAAGAAAAAGCCCATCCTCAATTTTTATATCTAAATCCAGAAATGTAGCCTGTGGCCTCTATGTTCATAATTCAATTTTAATTCGTTTGGATATATAAGATGTTTATTTTTTTCGAATTCATCATTATCTTTTATATATATATATATATATATATATATATATATATATATATATATATATAAATCTGAACGTCTATGTGTGTGTCTGGTCACGAATAGGCTCCTATATGGTTGACTATTATAGAAAACTGATCACATATGATAATAGAAGATGTATCGAGACACAGGAATGGGTATGTTTGATCTGGCATAATGATGATTCATTAAAATTGTGGTGTCTGCGTACGCGCCTGGTCCACAAAGTATGGAAATAAAAAATGTAAAAATTAAAAATAAACGTGTACAAGTGTTTTTGATATAGATGTACATAATAATACTTTGATAAGTATTTTTTAACTTAAATAGGGATGGTATAATGAAATTGTGGGGTCTGCGTTTGCGCCTGGCCTCCATAGAATGGAAATAGGCACAAACTTTAATAATGACTTTTTATATCTATCTGCGTAAGTATACTTTGATAATTATGTTTCAGTTTGAAGAAATATGGTATAATAAAATTATGGGGTGTTCGTTCGCACCTGAACTCCATAGAATGGAAATATGTCACAAAGTTTAACAAGATTTTTTAATATAGATCCACAGAATATTCTGATAAGTGTTTCAGTGTTAACAGGTATGGTATAATAAATTATGGGGTTTATCTATTTTATTTTTACTTTCATCATATTTTGCTTTGGTTTTGATACCCCCAAATTCGAAGCTATCTCATTACAACCCTTCCTTTTCATAACCTATCATACTTTCATAAATCAGAGTCCATTTTCTATAGGCTGTTTTTGAATCCGGTCAACGACTGGTACTTTTGCTAGTATATATATGCATATAACTACTTCATTTAATCACATAAATTACTATACGAAAGTACAAATTTGTGCGTAAACTTTACGTATTTACTTTAACAGTGCTCAATACGTAGGTAGAGCTAGGTAATAAGTTATAAAATATATATGGCAATTAAGCTAGTCTTAGCCAAGCTTATCCTGATGATCCTAGCGTGGATGGAACGCGGAATATTCTTTGTAGTTTAATCGCCATATATATTTTATAACTACTATATATATATATATATATATATATATATATATATATATATGAGAAAATTATTAAAACTGCCGACAATCAACTAGATGGTTGTAGGTTTTATTTCTGCGATGCCATGCCAGCGGCATACTCTATAGGCAGGCTGAACAGACTTCCTGCGAATGAAGGAAATATCAAAGGAATTTTACATTCACCAGCGATCCTCAGTCGCATGTACATCTCAGTCAGGGGAGATGAAAACGTTAGATTCTTTCAGTTGCATATATGTCCTCCTACATAAATGACTTTGACATGAGGGTTAGTCTAGCTGCATTGAAGAGCTGTGATACAGGGAAACTCTCAGTCTGTTGTTTCTTATATAAGCCTCCCTTTAGGGATCAAGCACTGTCGTTAACGATATCAGTTGCTATTATTTAGCCTAATGCAAAGCTCATTATGAGGAAATAAATAGAACACTATTTAGTGGTTGTCAATATTTATATAAAAATATTGAGATATCATTTATAAACCGCGTCGTCTTGTGGTCAGATATTTCGAACTGCCAGCATTTAATTAGATAGTTTTAGGTTCGATACCTGATTCTGGAGCGTGTTCTAGTCTAGCCGTACCCAAAAAAGAAAAACAAATTTTTAGCACTTTTTTGCCCTTTTTGCGTTTTTTTTTTTTTTTTTTTTTGTCTTGGGGAAGCACAGTTATCTAACTTAAGAGACCGGCTATTAACAATTACATTTCATGGTAATTTATAGGCTAACATACATATATCAACAAAGTCCGCTACACGTACGTGCAAAATACACGCGCGCCTGGTTATTTTGCTTCTGGAAGTAATTTGAAAGCGTGTTAATGCTAATGTTGTCGTTACAGTTTTTACTATTATTATTATGGACTTGAACTTGTTATAATTAGTCATCTCTGTATGAATCCAGCTGATTGGAGTTGATTATTCTACTTTAAGTGAATACTATGAAAACGTCAATCCTGTTTTTGGGCATTCTATCGGGGCATTAAAGTTATTATTTGTCGATTGTATCTATGTCCAATTGTTCCTCCATAATCCTTACACAGCAAAGTTGATTAATACGGAGATTACTGCAGGGATAAAAATTGATCATATCGGATTGAATGATAATGGTTCTATATTTAGTTTTAATTACGCAGAACCTCTTCTTTCGATAAGCTAATTGAATTTTGTATGATTTTCTTAGAAATATGACCTAATTTTGTTTTTGTGGGATTAATTAATTCTGTTAATGAAATACTTCTTGTTGTCTCTAAATAAGATGTGTGCATTTTATTCGCTTTACTTTTTTTTCGGGATTTTATGGTAAATGTCGAGGTATCGTATGACTTTTATGATATGTCATGAAATTCTTCTTACATACGTTTAAGATCTTGTGTGTGAATGATCTATGGTTCAATGTTGTACGTGTTCTTGGATTTATCGATTTAAACTTGTTTGTGTTTGTAATATTTTGGCGTATCTACATCTACTATACTAATGACTGACACTTCATGAACGGTAAGAATAAAATGCGAATCTCTTCTGCTGTGTTGTTTGTATTTGTTAGCTCAGCTAATCATGATATTCTTTTTGACATCAATAAACGTTCGGCGAGGCCGATTTTACACTTTTACACCCAAAAGTCTTTCATTGCGCAACTGTTAAAACCAAGGCATTATGCATAGACAATAACAAATTTTGTTAATATGTGTTTACTAATCCTGCTACCATCCACCGCGAAATTCTTATTTTTTTCACACTTTACTCTCTTAAATGATAAAAAAACAAAGTATATTTATTTGGATAACATTTTGCCAATACCGGAAGAAATTATCAAAACGAGAGATTTACATGTTTCGTTTGAATCAATTAACGTTTTCTGAAGACGATCGTTGATTTAACTTTTAATTTCTATCTGCATATAATTGTTTTCCATTTGACTTTGTATACATACACACACATACATACAGTCACTACCACACGCGAACATGTACACACACATACACACACACACACACACACACACACACATATATATATATATATATATATAATGTATTTTTGTGTGCAGTTTAAAGATAAGAATTATTAGGCTTAGACTTCATTACTATTCGATTTAAGTTCTGGTGTTTAGATTGGAATTCGATCAATGATGGAAAGTGTGATTTCATTTTAAAACCATCCTCATAATTCATAGATTTATAATTTATAGGAGAGCACTGAAAAACGGATAGACAGACAAGCAATTTTCGTCTTTTATATGTACACATCTATATTTAAGTTTTTATGTTTGGTTAATTTGTTAATCTCTTCATGTGAAGCTCACAAATATGTTCCTCTACATATTTGCATGCCTTCGTTGTGTTCTCACGAGTGTGTGTTAAAAATAAATTAATTTCATGTATTTACATTTTGTTTTGTTTTATATCTTTTATTTTCTATCGACATTGTTGTTTACGTTTTAAGGAATTCTATAATTTCTAATTTTGACAACTTGTCATTTTGAAAATTGGTTTGTAAGAAAATCATGGTAGTACAGTACTATAGAGATGCTCCTCAAACAGGCATTCGCTTTTAACGCTGTATTTTTCTAACCGATTTGTTGATTCAATCCAACAATGCCTGCACTTTTCAACGAATTAATATCTATTTCACTTGTTTACTAGAATTTCTGCAGATTGACACCAGAATGTCATCAAATATTCACTTGGAAGTTATTACAAGAAATTTCATTAAATCTTTTTATGTCTCTACTTCCCAGATTCCAGGAACACTTTTAGCCACTTTTTATTTTAATTTGTTTTCTCTTTTCGTGTTTTCATGAGATAAGCTTGTCAAATTATGCTTTTCCACGCCGTTATGCAAGTCATGGCTCTGCTGTTATCTCCTGCCCAGATCTGCAGTGTTGCATGGCTATTGTAGACGAGGACAGATAAGGATAGTATCAATTGATTTCGATCGCATTTCCATATGTGAGTTTATCATGTGCAGATTCTCATTTAACAAAATCACCGAATCTGGTTGAAACGCCAGTTTCAGTTTTACAATAGAGGCTTACAATGGATTGAATGGAAATTCCTCATCTAATCGTATAAAGTTGTCTTGTCGGGTTTTTAAAGTTTTTTTTACAGGGGAAGTCCACACTTATCAAGGCCCGAAGGTTACTCGATGATAAAGGTTAATGAGTGTGCAGTGATCATCGGGACAACAGTGTAGTAATCGTTAGTGGCGAAAATTAGGAATATTGTGATTATTTAATGAGGACGGCTCAACAAGAACTTATTTACATTAGACTTGAAAGCGGTCATATTGTGGTAAATTCGAAATCAGTTCAGCTGAACAGAGTTCTACAGGCGGGCAGTTCTAGTAAAGTTGCTTTGTTCATGGAATCTGCATTTCGATTTAGGCACATAGAGAATAGGGTGTATTGTCGCTAGTGGTTGTTGTTAGTCGAGTATTTTTGTGAATTTTTTACAAAGGAGGACATAGATTGAAGTTCAGTCGAACACTTGCTAGCCAAATAACGATAGAGCAGAAGCTCGCAACGTCTCTTCTGTGGAAAAGGGCTATAGGGAAGAGAAAGGGGCATTACCTTCCAGGTTTCGAAGCCGGTTTTAAACTCTGTCCAGGCAATATAGGATGCTACAAGCAGCTCTTGTTCAGATGTGGCAACAGTACTTCATCTTAGGAAGTACTTGACTTGTATACAGGTAGAGGATTGCATCGGCAGTGAGATATCTTCGGGAGCGGTAGAATGACCCAACAATTTTTCCAGCGATCTTAACAACGAATCTGTTTCATATTAGGAGTAAAGGTGTATACCAGAAACTTGTCTAAACATGGTACTTCCCTCAAGACAGGCGCCATTCATTTCAATTGGGGGTCAGAGAGGCGTCAGAGTGCTGATGATGGAAAAAGAGAAGCTTGGTTTTAGATGCATTAAAATTAAATAGCCACTTTTTTACAATTAAACCACGTGCTCAAAATCAGAACAGAATCGGAGAAATCTTGGTCATTGCTGGTCTTTACATTTTTGCCATAGATGGTAGTGTCGTCTACATAAATGTCTACAAATGATCTAAGAATGTGGTTTGGGAGATTATTGATTAAGATCAGGAAGTGTGTTGAACTACGGATGAACAGTGAGATACTATGAGCTTCTGATTTCTGCCCTTCGACGACTATTCTTATAAGCCTATCAGAGAGAAAGGATTTAATAATTGAGATGACATTTCCAGCTATTACGTAACTGGAAATCTAGTGAAGAAGACATTTGTGTCATACCCTAACAAAAGTTTTTGATATGTGAACACTAATTATTCTAGAAATGAAGCCCCCGTCGAGGGATTCACTAATCCAGCGTAATATTACAGGTAGCACGTCAGCTGTAGATCTAGCAGAACAGAAACCATATTGCATATCACTAAGTCAGTTTTGCTGAGGTGATTGACCACTTCTCTATTTATGACAGATTCCAGCAACTTACACATAACACACAAGAAAGTGACAGAGGCAAATGACCGATTTTCAGAAGTTTTAAATGCGCGGCAGACTGATGAAGTTTTCAAGGGTGTTGGGAAGCATTTTTTCTTAAGACAACATTTAAATAGATTTGTAAGTAACTAGTTCTGGTTGAAACTTTTTGAGCACTACGACTGGAATGCCATCGAGGTTAGTTGTTTTACTGGAATCAAGGTTTTTGATAAGATTGGCAATATCACGCACAGATATTTGTATGTCGCATAGAATGTTTTCGGTCACCGGAGGAAATACGGGTGGGATAGACGGCTTTGGCCGCAAAGGGAAGAGATTGCAACAAAGTTAAACTACAGTAGCGATGTCAACATCAATGTTTGATTCTGATTAGCCAGTCAGGTTTTTAAATTATGATCCAACTAATAATAATAATAGTAATTAAAACTTATAAAATTGACTGTATGTTACAAATGAAAAAAAATTAATGTTTATATTCATTGGGTGAATGTCGAAGCTATTAATTTTTAAACAGTGTTTCGCATACCTATTTTTCACGACGCAGACTTTAATCATTACTTGATTTTAGAAATTAGGCCAAAAATATAATTATGCAGGCAGATTAACGTTCACATCATAAAGTCGTATTATTTGGGTTCTTCAGACTACTGTTCTCGTCTTGAGTGTCATTTTCTCGTTTGGAAGGTAATTCTCTCGGCCTTTAAGATTAGCTCTTGCAAATCATATAAGGGGTGATGAAGATCCTGGTATGTGTTTTCTTTTCATAGTTATCACTCCGGTGTTTATCATTATCGCCAATGTCCGCATTGCCATGTCGGAATCTTGTAAAACCATTGTTTTAATATTTTCGGCATATTTTGCTCTGCGCGCATAGTCAGAATGCATGCTTTGAACTTTCCTGCTAGCCATTGATTATATATCTCCGTCACAATTCACTCTATTCAAGATATCCAACGGGGCACTGAGTTGCAGCTAAGATTTTCTGTTTAATCTGTTTAATGTTACGCTAGTAATCATGATGCTGGTTTCTCTCTTGCAATAATCGGAAGCTTCCAGTCATACATGGTCTACATATCTCAAACCCACCAGTAGTACATAGAAACTGTTATCCGTTGCACACTGTCGCTATTAATTTTTAAACAAATATTTTTTTAAATGAATAAATATAAAGAAATTATTAAATTTATCTGGAGCAGCCTGTATATTATACTAGGTTATACTAACGTAATCGGCGTTTGTTCCCCTAAGTTTTTCACACACACACACACACACACACACACACACACACACACACACACACACACATATATATATATATATATATATATATATATATATATATATATATATATATATATATATATATATATATACACTTACTTAATTTTCACCCAAACAAGGTACAGTGCCACTTTGAAGTAGGGGGGGATATTATCGACAGCAAGATGTCTGTTCACATTACACTTGAACGTCTGCATGTCAGTAGAGTTGGGAAAACTTTTGATTACACTCAGAGATTTCTAGGGATTTTGGGGGGAGGCCTTTAGTAAGAAGTATGGTGGGTGTTGCTATTTTTAAAAGTGCGTTCTATGTGTTGGAATTCTTCCCCTAAATGTTTTAACTGCATATTCTAAAAGCTCTGAGGTGAAAACCGATTATGGCGCCTCTTTTCACTGTATTGTTATGACGAGAGTAATAGTATATATACTACTAGTCGCCCTTATTGATCTGTTTGCGATGGACTTTATACTTTAGTTCTTTATTATTATTTATTAAATGAATATCAACAAACGATATAGATTCATTTCCTTCTTTTTCATATGTATAATTTATAGTGGGTTCAGTTTAATTTACTTTCATGATAATGTCTTCTATTTTGGATGACTTAGGCAGGAAAATCAATATATCGTCTATGTATCTAAAGTCAGATGCATTTTAGGCAATCTGTATTTAAGGGGTCCAGTTTCTATAAACTCCCGAAATATACATGCTAACACTCTAGTGAGGGAGTTACCCATTGGTAGGTCAAACTTCTGTTTGTAGTAAAAATTTGTCGTAGGTGAAATATATCATGTCAACGCATAAATTTATGATGTTAATTACGTTATCTATTGGAAACAAGAAGCTAATTTTTATTTTTAGATGTTTTAAAGGTAGGTGCTTTTTGGTGGGGATATGCTTTTAAATGATCTAAAATAACAGCAAGGGGAAACTTGATTCCAAATATTTCCCACATGTTATATCTCCCCTCTTTGTAAAATAAGGTACGATTATGATGATCTCCAATATTAAATAATCCTTATACACTGTGAAATTTACTATATGTATAAAAACTAAGGAGGGGAGATATAACATATGAGAAATATTGAAAATCAAGTATCTTCGTGCTGATATTTCAAATCATTTAAATCCATAGCAGCAAGTTTTAGTTTTCCCTCAATCAAGGTTAAAGGTTTTGAGAAAATATCATTTTTGTAATTCATATGCAAAACTAGGAAAAGAAATATTGGTAAACGTGCAGAATCTTTCCACCCACAAAAATACCTTTAAATTACCACTATTATTGTTTTTCGAGAGTGCTGAAGACGCAAAC
Organism: Euprymna scolopes; assembly: GCF_053919585.1. Taxonomy (NCBI): domain Eukaryota; kingdom Metazoa; phylum Mollusca; class Cephalopoda; order Sepiida; family Sepiolidae; genus Euprymna; species Euprymna scolopes. The sequence continues at coordinate 67,011,994 of NC_136516.1, forward strand.
AACAGTTAATATTCCAGGAAACGAGTATGAGTGGATTATTATTTTAAAAAGAAGGGGATCACTTTTCTATATTAATTTACAGTCAATTACAAGAAAAACATTTGAGAACATCATTATAAAGATCTCCGTCTCAAGTGTATTTCGACAAAATATATTCGGACATTACACAGAGACTTACCTTAATTTGAACATGATAAAAAGCATTATATCTCTTATAAAAATTTGAACATGATAAAAAGCATTATATCTCTTATTAAAAATTTGAACATGATAAAAAGCATTATATCTCTTATTAAAAATTTTAACATGATAAAAGCATTATATCTCTTATTAAAAATTTGAACATGATAAAAAGCATTATATCTCTTATTAAAAATTAAACATGATAAAAAGCATTATATCTTTTATTAAAAATTTGACCATGATAAAAAGCATTATATCTCTTATTAAAAATTTGAACATGATAAAAAGCATTATATCTCTTATTAAAAATTTGACCATGATAAAAAGCATTATATCTCTTATTAAAAATTTGAACATGATAAAAAGCATTATATCTCTTATTAAAAATTTAACATGATAAAAAGCATTATATCTCTTATTAAAAATTTAACATGATAAAAAGCATTATATCTCTTATTAAAAATTTGACCATGATAAAAAGCATTATATCTCTTATTAAAAATTTGAACATGATAAAAAGCATTATATCTCTTATTAAAAATTTGAACATGATAAAAACCATTATATCTCTTATTAAAAATTAAACATGATAAAAAGCATTATATATGTAATCAAATACTTGAACATGATAAAAAGCATTATATCTCTTATTAAAAATTTGAACTTGATAAAAAGCATTATATCTCTTATTAATAATTTGAACATGATAAAAAGCATTATATTTCATATAAAATATTTGATCATGATAAAAAGCATTATATCTCTTATTAAAAATTTGAACTTGATAAAAAGCATTATATCTCTTATTAATAATTTGAACATGATAAAAAGCATTATATCTCTTATTAAAAATTTGAACATGATAAAAAGCATTATATCTCATATTAAATATTTAAACATGATAAAAACCATTATATCTCTTATAAAAAATTTGAACTTGATAAAAAGCATTATATATCTTATTTAAAATTTGAACATGATAAAAAGCATTATATCTCTTATGAAAAATTTGAACATGATAAAAAGCATTATATCTCTTATTAAAAATTTGAACATGATAAAAACATTATATCTCTTATTAAAAATTTGCACATAATAAAAAGCATTATATTCTTATTAAAAATTTGAACATGATAAAAAGCATTATATCTCATATTAAATATTTGAACATGATAAAAAGCATTATATCTCTTATCAAAAATTTGCACATGATAAAAAGCATTATATCTCTAATTAAAAATTTGAACATGATAAAAACCATTATATCTCTTATTAAAAATTTGAACATGATAAAAAGCATTATATATGTAATTAAATACTTGAACATGATAAAAAGCATTATATCTCTTATTAAAAATTTTAACATGATAAAAAGCATTATATTCTTATTAAAAATTTGACCATGATAAAAAGCATTATATCTCTTATTAAAAATTTTAACATGATAAAAAGCATTATATCTCTTATTAAAAATTTGAACATGATAAAAAGCATTATATCTCTTATAAAATATTTGAACATGATAAAAAGCATTATATCTCTTATAAAAAATTTGAACATGATAAAAGGCATTATATCTCTTATTAAAAATTTGAACATGATAAAAAGCATTATATCTCTTATTAAATATTTGAACATGATAAAAAGCATTATATCCCATATTAAAAATTTGAACATGATAAAAAGCATTATATCTCTTATTAAAAATTTGAACATGATAAAAAGCATTATATCTCTTATTAAAAATTTGAACATGATAAAAAGCATTATATGTCTTATTAAATATTTGAACATGATAAAAAGCATTATATCTCTTATAAAAAATTTGAACATGATAAAAGGCATTATATCTCTTATTAAAAATTGTCACATGATAAAAAGCATTATATCTCTTATTAATAATTTGCACATGATAAAAAGCATTATATCCCATATTAAAAATTTGAACATGATTAAAAGCATTATATGTCTTATTAATAATTTGAACAAGCTAACAAGCATTATATCTTATATTAAAAATTTGAACATTATAAAAAGCATTATATCTCTTATTAAAAATTTGAACATGATAAAAGCATTATATCTCTTATTAAAAATTTGCACATGATAAAAAGCATTATATCCCATATTAAAAATTTGAACATGATTAAAAGCATTATATGTCTTATTAATAATTTGAACAAGCTAACAAGCATTATATCTCATATTAAAAATTTGAACATTATAAAAAGCATTATATCTCTTATTAAAAATTTGAACATGATAAAAAGCATTATATATGTAATTAAATACTTGAACATGATAAAAAGCATTATATCTCTTATTTAAAATTTGAACTTGATAAAAAGCATTATATATCTTATTAATAATTTTAACATGATAAAAAGACTTATATCTCTTATTAAAAATTTGAACATGATAAAAAGCATTATATCTCATATTAAATATTTGATAATAATAAAAAGCATTATATCTCTTATTAAAAATTTGAACATGATAAAAAGCATTATATCTCTTATTAAAAATTTTAACATGATAAAAGGCATTATATCTCGTATTAAAAATTTGAACATGATAAAAAGCATTATATCTCTTATTAAATATTTGAACATGATAAAAAGCATTATATCTCTTATTAAAAATTTGAACATGATAAAAAGCATTATATCTTTTACTAAATATTTGAACATGATAAAAAGCATTATATCTCTTATTAAAAATTTGAACATGATAAAAAGCATTATATCTCTTATAAAAATTTGCACATGATAAAAAGCATTATATCTCTTATTAAAAATTTGAACATGATAAAAAGCATTATATCTCTTATTAATAATTTGAACATGCTAAAAAGCATTATATCCCATATCAAAAATTTGAACATGATAAAAAGCATTATATCTCTTATAAAAAATTTAACATGATAAAAAGCATTATATCTCATATTAAATATTTGAACATGATAAAAAGTATTATATCTTTTATTAAAAATTTGAACATGATAAAAAGCATTATATCTCTTATTAAAAATTTGAACATGATAAAAAGCATTATATCTCTTATTAAAAATTTGACCATGATAAAAAGCATTATATCTCTTATTAAAAATTTTAACATGATAAAAAGCATTATATTCTTATTAAAAATTTGAACATGATAAAAAGTATTATATCTCTTATTAAATATTTGAAAACGTTTAAAGCATCTGATCAAAACCTGTATCCGAATTGGTAATTTAGAAAGAATCGATAATTTATCGGAATGTATATAAGAGACTCTCTCTCTCTCTCTCTCCCTCGCTCTCTCTCTCTCTCTCTCTTTCTCTCTCTGTATACAAAGACACGCACACACACACACACACACACACACACACACACATATATATATATATATATATATATATATATATATATATATATATATATAGTTCTCTACGTCTATCTGCATGACTGTCTTTTAGTTCAAATTTTCCTTGAAAACTACTGGGCCGATCTCGCTGAAACTTTTTATGGACCTTTTATTGTATCATCCAAAACAAAGTCTATGTTTCTGAATTTTGTATATGAGTATTGGCTTATCGTATTATTTTCGCAACATTTCGATTCGTGTAACCTCCGACTTTCTTTATGTGTATCTGATTGAAATCGGGAATCATTCTATCGAACTCGGGACTCTACGCGGAATTTTGAACGGAATTCTTTATTTTATTCAGGGGGGTAGCATGCTCTTGTTCCCTAAGCCATGACTTGATAGAGGTCCTAAGTAATTCGTAATATTATATGTGGTCGCTCACACTTAGGATTGAATCTTCAACCTTCAGAAGAAGGTCATTCTTACAACTGAATTTTCCAAATACTCTAATCACTGCGCAAGTAGTCCGAAGAATCGGAACCGAATAAACTATTGAATAGAATACATTTTCGTATTAGCGAGAATGTATTCTATTCAACAGTTAGGACAGATACTACCACTGCGACTCAGAGTGAATCTGGGACTAATGGTAACTAAATAGCCCCATAGCCCTCAAATTGTGTCCTCAACTACTGAGTGTACGTTCAGTTCATAATAGTAGTTAAATATTATAAGTCTTATTTTGTTTCGTCTCATCTATTTTCAGCCTCCCATATTGATGCTTAACGTTTCGGTGATACAAGCTCGCGGTCTTGAGGCAAAAGATGCCGACGGTAAGTGTTGTTTTTTTTTTTATTGTGTTTACTTATTTTACATTCGTGTAAAACGTTTTGTAATTTTGATTAAATATTAAGTCTTTAGTAGAAAGACTGAAAGTGTTAACTAATGAAGAGAATATTGCTAGTTGATATTCAACGATTTTTAGAAATGGAGTAGAGTGCATAATATGGAGTATATATTACCGGTGTTTATCTCTTTCTATTAATGAAGAACGTATCTATATATCTGTAAAAGTGAAATTGCCTCTGTGTGTGTATGTGTGTGTCTGTGTGTACATTTCTCTATCAAACTACTCTGTCAATTTTCAGTCTACGGACTCGAGATTTGAAATAAGGAGTAATGAGATTTAGGAAAATCTTTTTAATCGGTTTTCCGCAAGATATTTTACTATCAGCGGGTCAAAGTTCAAGGATTTGACCTTTGAAAACTCTATCAAACTCCTCCGCCAATTTTGGCTCTAAACACTTGAAATTTTACTTGGACATGGATCATACTTTTAATTTTATTTGAGGCCAAAACAATAAATATTAAGGGGGTCAAAATTGGGGTCAAATTTAAAAAAATTAATTACAGTGGTCTCTTCCAAATTACTCAGCCAATTTTTCGTGTAAACATTTGAAATTTTACATAAAGTGTATTCAGACATAGAGCAGGTTTTTTAATCGGTTTTTGGTCGAAAATTTGAGCTGCCAGGGGGTCAAAGTTCAATAGATTTGACCTTTGTTGTCTTTAGCAAACTATTCAGTCAATTTTGGGTCTAAACATTTGAAATTTTACATAAAGGGTAGTCAGACATTCAGCAAGCTTTTAACCAGTTTTTGTGTGGGAATTTGCCTGTTAAGAGGTCAAAGTTGAAAGAGTTGACCTTTGCTGACTCTACCAAACTCCTCCGCCAATTTTGGGTCTAAACACTTGAAATTTTTGATTTAGGTGAGTCAAACTTTTTAATATATATATACATATACACATAAAGTCATGAACAGTACATAGGGCCCGAGCAAAGCCGGGCTGAACTGCTAGTCTGTATATAAAAGTAAATTAAAAACTCTACTACTAAAATATTAAAACGACGTCATTTGGTGTAATTAAGCTATAAAAATTACCAGTATACGTACATCGATTAAAGTTCCAGCGATAAACAAAGAAAGGTCTGTAGAGATGAAATCAACACTCCAACACAGGAAAGTCCCAAAATACTATCCTCCACATCCAACCTTGAGAAAAAAAACATTTTACTCGAATCAATAAAGTTCATAACCCAAGAGATTCACCAAACCTTGTCACACAACGTCGGGAATAGGCTGCAAATCAAGTTTTCCAAACATCCCTATTTATAGTCAATCATCATCACATTTGCGTCCATGCCACAAGGTCATGTGTTTCTTGTTCTATCTCGCTTTATATTCATTGTGACTGCTAAAGGGTGCAAAATTGATAATTGTAGCGTATATGTTTCCAACATCTTTGTAGTATTTCTTCCAGTGCTGTTCTTTGCCGCGGTTCCGCCTTGAAGATAGTAAACTCCCAGTGAATTATGAAAATTCACCGGAAACATGTGTTGAAAAGTATCTGGACATTTGCTCCATAAAACAAAGCATTTCACCATCGCATTGGTGATTCTGATCTTGAACTTAGTGGCAAAGTGATGGCATTGTAATAGTAATGCTCATCACTACTTTACCAATTTGACTTGTTTAGAAATAAATGGATTTTCTCAAGATTCGTAACGCAAACATTATCTTCAAATGTTTTTATTTATACTTTCTTTCACCGGTGTTTCTGTTTTATTATCAGCTTTAATAGTTACCAACATAAATCTTTTTTCTTTTTGAAATTTGTTGTTACAGTTTCTCTCACCAACTTTCCCTTCTCTCATTTCTACTTCTCCCCTTTCTCTCTCAATTATTTTCTTTTCTCCTGGCTTTTCTTCTTCCTCCCTCCCTCGCAACTCTCAGTTTCCAGTCGTTATTGATCAGAATAATATTTCGAATAATTGAAATAATACAACATTTTTTTTTTTTTAGTTTATACTAAATTTTACTGATTTTTAAATGATTGGTTTAATTTAGTCACTTTACCCAACGATATTAGTATTACATTATCGCAGCAGATCCTATCCCATAGTCAACAACAGCATCCATTATGATAATCAGATATCATCGCTCTCATCCACGGCTTGGTTTGGTAATCATTCCGAAACATTCGTGCAGAGCATTTTTTTCTTTTTCTTTTTGCTTTTTGTTTGTTTGTTTGTTTTAAATATATTAATCAAATTATACGCATGCTCACATGCGTAACAATATCCTGCCTTCTGCAGAGAGATTTCATCTATTATTCAATCGCTTATTGGTAATTGGTTGCATTGAGTTGGCGTGAGTGCAACTGGAAGGCACCGATGGGCTCGTAACTTCTGCAGTGGGCATGTTAAACTGCGCGCAGACTTGGTTACAATTAAGTCACACACCGCACGAGAATCGAACGTATTCACCGAACACGATTATATTGATAGAAATTAGATGTGCACTTAATGGAGCGTCGATATCTCACATTCGGCTCTGCCCAACCTCACTCGCAGTGTCTATCTCTCGATAAGACGCAAAATATAGCTTTGATTTTCACAATTAAACGGTAATTCACAACGGAAACGGAGGCGTCCATTTTTTTGTATGTTTGTCCTCCCACGTCCATGAGATGCTTCGTCCCTCCGAAGGCAACGCTTTAGTATGAAATAGTATTTTCGTTACTAACCGCGCAGATCAAATGAACGCATCTTATTTTAGATACGTTTATTAGTATGATTATAATTAGATTATGTCTGTCACCTTTAAGTTTAAAATATCATATTCGTTGGTTTGTCACTCATATGTTTATAAAAACTTTTTTTTTTGGTTCATCACGCATCAGCTTCAAATAGCATTTTCTTTGTCCTGTCATGCTAGTCTTCAATGACATTTTCGTTGGTTTGTCACGTATGACTTTCAAAAAGTATTTTTAATCACCAACTAAAAATTGAATGGACGCATGTTAGAAATTTCCGATCTTGTTTTTTTTTTTTTGTTTGTTTTTTTTTTATTTTTTGGAATGAACTCTGCAAGACAACTTGGCGCAGTCAATTATTCCAGGTTTTTCGGTGCATTCTCCCATCAATCTCAGAGTTCAAATTCTTTTATCAGTTAATTTCTCTCCAATATATTTTTTAAATGCCAGCATGAAATTAATGAGGTGGATTAAGTTTGGATTCGGCCATTCGTTACAAAAATCTCCATTAATGTTATTTAATTGGGTTAGAAAAGAAATTTATTTCTATACCCTATCACCAGCCTCGGGGTTTTACGTGATATTTACTGGAATCGATTTATACCTTATTATAATAAGAATAACTAGCAGGACCCGTGGAAATTCCACGGTAGTTAAAATCTTTTAAAACACATCAGTAAGAAATTCCTTATTGTTATATTACAAAAATTAACGTATGGAAGCAAGTAGAACAAAGAACTTTAGTTTAAACTTTTATTGAAGGTCAATGCGATCGTAACTGATGCTGTTGATATTGTCAGGAAGTGCTGGTGATGATTGAGGCGGTGACAGGGACGTCTATCAGCTGCTTGGAGTGAGAATAGTGGTCACTTAGCAGGTTCTGGGGAGTTAGACTGTGAATTAAAAAAAAAACTGTGTGACATTGTTGACATCGATTTTGTGCAAGTTCTGATGACCCCAAGTTGTTTAATATTTCAGAACATCTTGGATTACATGTATAGGTAAGGAATAGGTCTGGCTTTCCATATTTACAGAAAACTGCCATTGCATCTTGCTACAGTTGTTGAAGATTCCTAGGACTTCCTGTAAATGAAGATGGTAGAATAACTGGTACACCAGAATCGCCATCTTCATTCCTTGCTAAATGATCCATTAAGCCAGAATATTGAGCAGCTCTTGGTTGACTTTGATAGCTTTTAATGGAGTTAAATAAGCAACCGTCAACTTTTACATATGCAATAGACTTTTCTATTTATGTTGAATTTTATTCAATGAAGATTTGGAAATTCACAAATATTTTTTAAGTCGAATTATTGATATAGATTTCAATTAATGCATCACAACTTCCTGATAATAGAAATAGAACACTTTGTAATTTTCTGTACAAACGTTTTTTCCATAAAAACATTGTAATCTGTTATAATATTCAGATTCTTGTGTATTACATGCATATAAAATGAAGTGTTTCTGTAAATCTTACGAATTACAGTTAAATTTTGATTTTTCGATAATCAAAATGATGTGAGGTAGGTTGTACCTATCAAATTTATGTCAATGTTATATAATTAAGTAAAGTTAAACAAACTGTACACTACTTTTTCATCAAATTATGAATTTTAAATATAAGGAAAGCAATTAAAAAAAAAAATTTTTTTCCAAAATCATATTTACATCCAAGTTAATTTTTAGATTCCATAGCTGTTCCTGATTGTTTTCATAACATTTCACGGTAAACAATATTCTTAGTATATGTTACACCACACTTTCTGCCCTGATTATCATCTCTATGCAGTTGCATTACCTTAAATTTCACACTGTACTTAGATCGAGCTCTTGAACATGCCACATACTGTTGACCATGAGAAAATACAGGTTGTTGAAGATATATACCAACCTTACCAAAAATTTGGCCTTGTGCTTTATTGATGGTCAGTGAATATGCCAGTCGTATTGCAAACTGTATCCGATGAAATGCAAAGGGAACATTTGTATCACTTGGCTTTAACTTAATTCTTGGAATGATAACTGTGGAACCTCTATTAGATCCATTAATTAAAATAGCAATGATGCTGTTTTGATGACATTCTTTTATTTTCATCCTAGTTCCATTACAAAGTCCTTGATTTATGGATAAATTTCGCAGTCCCATTACTATTGCCCCTATTTTCACATTAAGTCGGTGAGATGACATTCCAGATGGAGTTAATGAATTTATGAACTCGATAGGATAATTTTGAAGTTCAGCATCATAATCGGAGATGTAATCTGTACTTAAATATGTATTTATGCCTCCGGGAAGATTATTTAGAATTTCTACATTTACTGTTAAACATTCTGTATATTTTGGAGTCATGATGATTCTATTTTCCATTTCTTGAGGGCTGCAATCAAATATTTCTGAGATTAGAGAACCATTACATACCGAATCATTAGGAACATCTATGACATCTACAGGAACGTCATTAAGACTGCTCGTTAGTGTACCATTACCAAGATGAAGGAGCCATCTAGAAAACTCCTGTTCATTTATGTTAGTTCTGACGTTTTGTGTTAGTTGTAATTGACTGAAATGATGCCACAATGGGCATCTTTTAAGACAGGTGTCTATAATAGATGTAGGTTATCCATGTGGCACTACTGGCAAAATTTGCCTGAAGTCACCTCTAAGTATGAGAAATTTTCCACCAAATATTTTATCGTTACCCATTATATCTTGTAAACATCTATCTATAGCAAGCAGTGCATGATTAGGTATCATAGAGGCTTCGTCTATGATGAATACCATTACCTTTCTCAAAAAAGAAGCATGCTCTGATACAGGAGAAACGTTACAGACACTGGTTTCTGTCAGAGGTACAGGTAGTTTGAATATACTATGGAGTGTTTTCCCTGAAGTTAGTAGCATTGCATCAATGCCGCAGTGGCGGTTACAGTACTGCTGGAGGTGAAGTAATCATATAACATGTTGAATAAAAAGGTTTTTCCTGATCCGGCTGGGGCATCTAAATAGAAGCAATTGTTGTGTGGGGCTAATTTTTCAGTTGTCATGACAGCCTTGACCTCTAATTGTTCATTGTTTAACAATTCAACATTAGGCCCGTTTGTATTTCGAGTCATATTATCTATTGGAGGATCACCTGTTGGTTCAGGTAAACCCATTGCCTGGCAAGAAGAACCATGCTCATTAAATATTGCTTTTATCAAATGAATAACTGGGGGATATGTATATACACTGGCCTCCGCCCTTTGCGGCCCGGGCGACAAGATCCAAGTGTAGTATCTGTTCCGACAGATACTGCAAGCAAAGACCATATGTGGGGGTAACCCCACATATCTACCTTGGTCAATGTAGGGGCAACCCTTCATACCAACAGTTCCTATCAAACTCCCATTTTCCACCCATCGGGAGCTGGTCCCCATTCCCCCCCTCTCTCTCCACATTAAAAAACGGCCTTGTGCCTAATTTGCTCAGTGGGGAAACAAATAAATACAAACTGGGGGATATGTATAATATATCCACCAGTCCACTACACTTTACCGTAAAATTCGGCTAAAACAATTGTTGGCGAATTACCTCCTTTGAATATATATCGTCTGCTGTGACAATTGAAGCGAAAACCTTATTAGGTATTAAATGCTAAAACATTTTAATACAGCTGGCTAAGTGGCTATAAAGTAAGTTAATCCGAACTTTGATCTAACAAAAAAAAAATCCGAACTTTGATTTATATAAAAAAAAAGCTTAACATTTTCTTGTATCTTTTTTTTTATATCAAGTAAAATGTAAGCATCATGCTGAAATAATAAAAATGCCATTCTTAATAAGGGGAGAGGGTTTGACTATTCTAAACCTTCACCTAAATAACCATTTAATGAAAAAAATGTTTAAAATATTCTTGTATCTTTTTTATAATTTTTGTTAAATAAGAAAAATCAATAAACTTTGATAACACTATTGTAAGAATCATGCTGAAAGCCATTCTTAATATGGGGAGGGGGTTAACTATTCTGAAACTTTACCTAACAATGTAAAAAAAATAAGGGAAAAATATATGTATGAACAATAAATATTTCTTCAGTTAAATAAATTATACTGTAAATCTTTAAATAAGGAATAAATATTTATTTAAACCATAATTATTGAAACAGTATTTTACTGCATAAAAAACGGTTATGGGGAGAAGGGTTAACTATTTTGAACCTTCACCTAAATAGCGATTTAATGAAAAAAAAATTTAATGGTCTTGTATCTTTTTTCTTATAATTTGTTTTAAAATAAAAAATAAAAAACTTTGATACCGCTATTGTAAGAATCATGCCGAAAGCCATTCTTAATATGGGGAGGGAGGGTTAACTATTCTGAAACTTCACCTAACAATGTAATAAAAATAATGGAAAAAATATATGTATGAACAATAAATATTTCTTCAGTTAAATAAAATATACTGAAAATCTTTAAATAGGAAATAAATATTTCTTTAAATAAATTAAATCGTAAGTAATGAAACAAAGTGTTTTATTTCATATTAAAAAAAAATTGTTGTGTTCATTTTTTATAGTATTTAAATATGTATGCCCTGTCGGTGGGCATTAGAAGATGATGAATGCCTGTAAAAGAAGCAAAATAAAACAGACAAAACATAAATAATAACTATGTAAACAACGTGAAGATGTATAAATGTTACAAAATTACTCGATTCGGCATTAAATAACACGAAAAAGGATTGATATGCCGTAAAACAAAAGCAAAACAAAACAAGACGTAAAATATGTTTTGACTCTGTGTTACTCAGTGTATTTGCGAATGGTGACTTTTTTTTTGCAGTTTTTGATTTAGGTCATGGGCTAATGAATAAGTCTGGAAATCTATAAGTTTTGGTTTCGATTCTAGTTGATAGTACACAAGTTGTTTCTTGTTACTTTTCAAAATCACTACTATATATTAAGCACAATAAAGGATAATTATATGATTGTTTCTGCGCTATGAAACGGATGCTGTCAGTGGCATAAGAGGATATTTTCTTCTTTTAAATATGAATAAAATACAATTTCTTACATGCAGAGGGATGCAACATTTCGTTGATGGGACAAAGACTAGAGCCTAGCTGACTGTTCGTGACCTATTAAGCTGGCGACTCTTTGAACTCTGTCTAGTAGCAGATTCACCAGCACAAATGTGACAGCAATACTCAATGGCATAGGCGAATGTATACTTTCAGGCGTAAGTAACTTTGAGATACACCCTTGTTTATATAATATTGTTTTACGTATGATCATCGGGGACAACTTGGATTATTGTCTTATTTAAGATTATTGTCTTATTTAAGAAGGATTTAACTATGTTAAATGTTGGTCCAGTAATACCATATGACCTGATTTTGATGAGAAGACCATCATGCCATGCCCTGTAAAAGGCTTTATATATATATATATATATATATATATATATATATATATATATATATATATATATATGTCAGGGCAACTGTCCTACCTTCCTCTGCTTTATCGAATGTATGGTATATACGTTCAAAGATTACAGTTTGAATATCTGGACTAGAGTGGGCTTGCCTTATATATATATATATAATAGCAGTAAAGCCCAGCTTTGCTCGGGCCCTATATACTATTCATAACTGTATATGTAGTATATATATATATATATATATATATATATATATATATATATATATATATATATATATATATATATATATAACGTTTGACTGAAGTACATATAACTTACATCTAAAATTTCAAGTATTTAGACCCAAAATTGGCGGAGAAGTTTGGTAAGTCTGCCAAGGTCAACTCTGTAAACTTTGACCTTTTGGCAGCAAATTTTCGCCCAAAAATTAGTTCACAAGCAAGCTGCATGTTTGAATACCCTTTATGTAAAATTCCAAATATTTAGACCCACAATTTGCTGAATAGTTTGCTAAATACCGCAAAGGTAAAATCTTTCAAAATTTAATGGCCAAATTTTCAGCCAAAACCCGATTAAAAAATTTGGCCTATGTCTGAATATTATTATGTAAAATTTTAAATATTTAGACCAAAAATTTTTTAAATCTTTGACTCCAATTTTGAGCCCTTAAAATTTATTGTTTTTGGCTCAATCAAATTAAAAGTTTGATCCAAGACGAAAGAACCTACATCCAAAATTTCAAGCGTTTTGACTTAAAATTGGCAGAGGAGTTTGGTAGAGTTTTCAAAGGTCAAATCCTTAAACTTTAACCCCTTAACAGCCAAATTTCTGGCCGAAAACCGATTCAAAAGATTTCCCCAAATTTCAATACCCATTATGACTAATCTCCAGTATGTAGACTGAAAATTGACAGAGTAATTTGGTGGAGGAATCTGTACACACACACACACACACACACACACAGATACACACAGAAAATTTCCCTCAAGTAGAAATAGACTTAGAACTTGCACAAGACGATTTCTGAAAAGTTTTAAATTATAAAACAGAATTTAACTATATAAGGATGAAAGAGAACTCTTAACTAAAATTTAGTAAATAGTAGTAGCTGTTTCGGAGATTTAAAAACAGGACAGCTGTTAAATACATGTCACTCCAGTGGATAATACCATTTCCGCAATAAGAAAATTTACAATAATACGGTTACTATTTATACTAATAAAAATAAATGATAAAAAATAAAAATGAAATAAAAAGATAAACTATTACTCAATAAGTTTAAGGTTACAAGATCTATTCTGCGACATGTTTAGTAGCATATAAATACTATTAGAATAAAAGTGCATAAATGCTTAAGTACCTTAGGTACGAGAAAGACAAATAGATAAGAGGAACAAAACCTAGCCATACATATCTAAAAACACAGTATGTGTGTGTGTGTGTGTGTGTGTGTGTGTGTGTGTGTGTGTGTGTGTGTGTGTGGCTGGCTGGGCTTGAATCTCGTGACCGGCAGTGTATATATATATATATATATATATATATATATATATATATATATATATATATATATATATATGCATATTTATATATAAGTACATAGGTTCTATTACATATGTTGAGAAACACTTTAGCAAGAGTTAAACACACATTTATTTTTCAGAAAAGAAAACACAAATAAAGGTGAAAGTCTTTAATCTGCCGAGTTTCGAGTTTCGAAGAAATACTTTCCTTCTCGTCAGAGGGAAGGAATTAGTAAAATGTATAAAGAAATTGTGCCTGTAAAGTATTTAAAGAAACTAAGTATGAAAAAAATCATACTAGCGTGAAAGGTAGATGTAGAATAATGAAACAGATGAGATGGGGTAAAAAAAAATTTTCACGTGAGGCTGTTGTGTTCAAAATCAGGTGCATCGTAGAATTACGCTCGAAATCCCGTATAAATGTATGTACACCTATGCATAAGTACACCCAAAAGTACACATGAATACCAGCATTGGAGCGCATATACACGTTAGGTCAGCATATGCATAGAAGATAAATACATGTACATGGGCATAAGCATTCCAGCAAAGTCTGCGGGAAAGAAAGAGGGGGGATGGCCAGTCGATCAAAGGGAAAGGTGGTAAAGGATAGGGAACATGATAAAACAGTAGATAATTGGGTAACATAATCTGCTGAGGAAGTAAAAGGAAGAAATCTGCAATTTTGAGGGAAATGAAGTTTTATGGGAATTATTCAAAATGAAGTCATTTTTAATTGACTGTATTTAAATTTTGTCTTATATCTGCAAAAGGAGACAAATTTGCTTTTAGGGTTTATGATATTCTTGCTTTGGGGGAAGTATTGTTACTGTTATAACTTCAGATGTGCAGAGTTGACACGACTTAGAGCCTGGGGTGTAATTTAACATTTTTTAGGATCTTCCATTTAATTGAATAAGGAGTTTTATTAGATTTAAGTTTTTAATTACAGTAGTTAGAGAAGTTCTTTGTTTATTATTATGTTTTTTTGTTGTTAAAGAAATAATTGTGGTTAGATATTCTAGTCTTAATTAAAATGGAAGTGGCGCCGATATAGGTGTCTATTTTATGGAATGCTTGGGACCTATTATTAGTTTGTTGATTTGTATTGGGGTTTGAAGTGGGGGATGGTCTGGATTTTGTTCATTGAGGTGAGTGTGAGTGGGTGTAAGACTGTATTTTAGAAGGTTATCAGTGTATAATGTGTTGGGATGATTGAAAGGAGAACATTATTATTATTGTTATTATTACTACTACTACTACTACTATTTATATTGGAGTAGTTTGGTTGGCTGATTGTTCCGCTCGCTTATTGTATCAGCAATTCTATCAGATGGAAGATGGGGTGAAGGGAAGATGTCAATAGAATATTAGAATCTATTGTGAGGGAATTACGGGGTAGCTCTATTACTGTGCAGGAATATATTACATCCCTATGAATGCAGTCATTGTTGAGTGGGCAATTAAGCTTATTATTACAGTTGCAGTTTTTTAGGTTTAATTTGAAAAGGGATTTGGGGGGGTGATTTTTTATTGTTATATATCAAGATTCTTTGTTGTAAATTGGGCATTGTTTAGTAGGAAATCTTTATTGAGTTTTTATTAAAGATATCGGTGTGGGTACTTAAAGGGGCTTTGTACAGTGTTAAAGAATTCTTAAGGTATATTACTGTTGACATTGTAGCTAAATGGATGATTAAACCAGATGTTTTTCTTTCTCCTGGAAGGCTTAGGAGTGTTAAGATTAGGATGTAAGTTCTGATTTTGTTGGTTGCATGGTTCATTTTTATGAATTCGGGAGTAGTTTGTAGTTGTAGGTGGTTTATTACGGGTCATGTTGTGGGTGATAACGGATCTCAGGTGACCTACAGATTAGGGTGAGATGGTTATATTAATTTTTTTCTTTGTATCCTGAATTTCTTAAGACATTGTTGAAGAAGGTGGCATTTTGGTTAAAAGTTTGTTTTTTTTTGGCGAAAAAGGCAGAGATTCTTTTAAAGGCGCATGGTTTTATAGAACTTATAATTGAATTTGGGTGCTAAGAGGACTTATGGACGTAACATAGGGTAAGGTTGTTGTTATATATATATATATATATATATATATATATATATATATATATATATATATATATATATAGTAATTTATAAAATATATATATGGCGATTAAGCTACACTGAATATTCGGCGTTTCATCCACTCTAGGATTCGTCAGGCTTATGCGCGAATTCTGTGGCTGTTTCTCGTTTTTATATGGTCCTCTTCTGTTGAGGATTTTAGTTAGCCAATCAGCTTTCTAGTATCCACCGCATGCATTTTATCGAACAAAGGATCTGTTTTAGAACTAGGTTAGTGGTTTAAGGCAGACCTTTTCCTTTTTTTATATATATAAATATACATATGTGTACATACATATATGCATATATATACGTATATATATACATACATATATGTGTGATCGTTTATGTATATTCATGTTTATTTAATTTATTTATTTGTTTATTTTCTATTGTTTTTGTTAGTTTTAAAGCTATTTTGTATCGCTATCCTAGAGTAAGTTTTATTTTGTGAACACAGTTATTTGCTATTTCTCTTCTACAGTTTAATAGATTTTGGGGTTCTTAATCGCCATATATATTTTATACAGTTTAATAGATTTTGGGGTAGCTTAATCGCCATATATATTTTATAAATTACTAACTAGCTCTACCTACGTATTGAGCACTTTTGAAGTAAACACTAAAAGTTTATGCATAAATCTATACTTTCGTATATTAATTTTATGTGAGTAAATGAAGTAGTTATATATATATATCTGTAGAAATATATTTTCTTATTATATATCAGTCCTTATATAAGAAGCTCAATGTTATTACAGAGCAATATATAGAATAAATGACAAAAATTTATATTCCAAAATTCACGATGTTGACAATCTTATAGTTTATTCCTTTAAATTAGTTGATTTATATAATTCTTGGCAGTATCTGTTCCGTAGCGCAAAATCAATCACTTTCTTCTGATGAGTTAAGGGCATAATAGATTCAGTAATTGATATAATAATTAAGTTATTGATTTTGTGCTACGAAGCAGATACACCCAAGAATTGTATAAATCAACTGATTTAAAGGAATAAACTATAAGATTGTCAACATCATGAATTTTGGAATAAACATTTTTGTCATTTATTTATTTATATATATATATATATATATATATCGATTATTACTTGTTTTTAATTTTGAAGCTCTCAATTTACGTGCTAACCAACAAAATTATAGCTAGTCGATATAATTTTTGTTTACTAACTGATTTCAACTTGAAGAAAAAAAACAAATTATGAAACTCCATGGAATAAGGAAATAATTTTATTGATCTTGTATTCCTTGCGTGCGAACAATAAATGTTGTAAATTATAATTTGCGAAAATTTTAAATCTTTTCATATATATATATATATATATATATATATATATATATTAAGTAATGTGATTGATAATTTAAAATTTAAAAATCAAATTTTAATTAAATTAAAAATCCATTTCATAAGAAGGAACAACAACAAAATCAATTATCTGTACGATCGTTTCGGAAAACAATGCTTTTTATTGTGGTATACATCAAGTTATGTACAATAATTATATATAGTTTTTTGATAAGCAAGGTCTCCTCATCAGCAAATTTTGAAGGGTTTTTATTGAATTAGCTCTAGGACATTTAACTATCGAGCTTATTATATATCTAAATTACAACGAGCACTTTCTATTTCCTGTATTTTAATTAACTAGTAATTTCACTGTTACATTAAAATACACTCAGCTCTTTAGACTATTGTTCTAATCTCCTTTAAATTATATATATATATATATATATATGATGAAGAAGTAAAAATTAAGTTTGCAAGCTGAAATCTTCTGCAAACTTTAAGCGAATACAAATATTAATCCCAACAAAAAAGCCCAATACAACTAAAATATGGAAAAGAGCTTGTAATAAAAGATCACAATTAAAAACTGTAAATTGTAATTTACAATATTTTTTTTGTTCGACAGCATACTCAAATATATTGAGATTTCTTTAATTTGCGCAGTTTCAGAGAATGCATTCTTTTCATCTTTCCTCTAATGAAAAGAACGCATTCTTTAAAACTTTGCGGATAAATGAAATCTTTTATTTTTGAGTATCCTGTCGAACAATGAATTCTTGGAAATTATAATTTGCAATTTTTAATTGTGTTCTTTTACACACACACACACACACACTCACATATATATATATATATATATATATATATATATATATATATATATATATGTATATATATATGTATATATATATATAAAGTGATGGTTTTGTGGTTCCTACGAGTGAAAAAAGTGTATATTTAAAAGAGTGTAGCTATCAACATATATATATATATATATATATATATATATATATATATATATATATATAACTACATCAGTAGTTATTGCAGATTAGTAAAATATCAATATTTCACTAGATATATGGTACAAAAATAAAAATTGTATAATCAAATGACTGCTTTAAGGTTAGTTATTTCTCAAAATTTTATTCAAATTCATGCGATATTCTCAAAGTTATGACATTTTATTCTTTATCCTGGAATTTCCACTGCCCATCGCTTTATAGCAGGTCTCTTAAAATGCTTCTTTAGGGCAAAAATACAATGTCTAATCATGATATCTTTACTTTTATTATATTTTTATGTTAACGAATAATAAACAAAAGCACATACTAGTTGCTAGGCCTCAAATAAATGAATTATTTATCGTCACATCCACCATTTTTTTAAATAACTTTAAACAACCTTTTGTCCACCGAAGAAGTCAACTGTTGGATCTGAAAAGGAGTTATGGTTATAGCGACATCAACTACCTCCTCCACAAGGCACCCTTTAAAGAAAATTGTTCTTCTCCCTTATGAACCCCTCTTTTCAATATTGACCAGAGATGTTCAATGGGATTAAGGTCCGGAGAACACGGAAGCCAGCTGATGCGGGTTTATCCAAAGAAGCCCATAGATTCAAGAAAGGTTGCAGTCGCTGTAGCAGAATGGGATCATGCATTGTCATAAAAATCATCTGAAAGCGACGTGAAAATGGTAGGTCATCTAGCCATGGTGACAAATGTTTATCCAAAAAGTCCGTCTACGCATTACTGGTAAGTTTGACACCCTCTGGAACTCGGAATGGTCCAATCAACTCATCCCCAATGATTCCCGCCTAAAGCATGATGCTCCTAACTTGTTGTTGGCCATGAACTCTATAAGGGGTTTGAGTTCCGTTCGATTTCCAAACTTTTGCCCATCCATCCGGACCGTCAAGAGTAGCATGGGTCTCATCTGTAAAAGGAAACGTTGGAAATATATTCTCATGTAATTCTGTGCCCAAGCCTTTCGTTTCTCCCTATGTTGTTTGCTCAATGGAGGCCTTGGAATAGTTCTGATGTTCCTTGCCATCTCATTCAACACATTACATAAGGCCTGTCTGGATATTGGAGCGATTCTAGCTCTTGCAAAAATGGAAGCACTGGTGCTGTTTGGGTTTCGGTTGACTTCACAACAAATTTTGCGAATATGTGAAAGATTTCTCCTGGTGCCCGTATCCTTTCTGGATTTAGTGTTGGGGTTGTTCACGAATGAAGCTAAAGTTCTTGGATCACTTTCCAACTCCATATCTACATCTTTGATGAACAATCCTTCTGCGAGTCCAGCAACAATCCTTTCCTTTTCAATAATTTTTAATCGCCCTCTTTTTGTGTTTTTGGCATTTTAAAAGACCTGCAATAAAGCGATGGGCAGTATAAATAACTTGATAATAAATAAAATGTCATAATTCTGTGAATATCGCATGAATTTGAATAAAATTTTGGGAAATAACTAACCTTGAAACAATCATTTTATGATACAATTTTTATTTTTTATGTGACGTATATTTAGTGAAATATTGATATTTTACTAATCTGCAATAAAACGATTGACGCAGTTTATATATATATATATATATATATATATATATATATATATATATATATACGATGTATATATATACGATGCATATATATATATATATATACGATGTATATTTTGCATTAATAAAATGTAAATCTGCATAATTCATTTCATCGTTGTATGTATTTGTTTCGTTCGTTTCCGTTTGCTTCTATAAATAAGTTTTATGCTCTCATTGAGTTTTATATATTAACCACAAATTGAGCAAGATTTTATGTATTTCAATTTTTTATGATCCTTTAGATTCAAGCGTTAGATTCAAGACATTTCTCATATCAAAATCAAGTAATAGATTTTGATCAAAATTAGTATAAGGGTTCTAGATATAAGCTTTAACATCATTATATCTTGATTTTAATCTTCGTAATTGTATATTGTGAAAAAAAAATAATTTTCCCCTAAAATTCTAATGACTGCTCAGTCGAGAAAAAGAAGCAATGTGCACCTACATTAAGTTGCGGAAGAATTGCCACCCCCCCCACTTCTGCGGCGTGACAGTCTGTTAACAATCTCTTGCCAGCAAAGCCGACACAATCAAAGAGTAGCTTTCCGGCACCAGTCACAAATGCATCTAAAAAAAAATTTTAACCACTGGAGAGAATCTTCTTTTAAATAACCAAAAGGTCATGTGATTAACTGTCACCTGACCTGGAGGGAAAAACATTTGAAAAGCTGAGAAGGCAAAACAATCCCTTTCGCTTAGTAAGCAAGGTAAGTGCACACCGCTCTCCCTCTCTTTGAGCCATCATTTATCCTTTTTTTTTTTTCTTTTTTTCAAAATATATAATTGTTAGAAGAGTTAATTTTACCTTTCTTGGGACAAGTACTCTTCTAGTTTTTTGTATATAATTTATTACATGTATGAAGACATTTATGGGTTTCTTTATCACAGATTGTATATATAATTCATACGTAGATTAACAATGTTTGAATGAACTTTGATATATCGAATGTCCTAATCTATTGATTTTGAGTCCATTAAAGTTGAAATGAGTAATTGATGACACAGGAATTGGACTTTGGAAGTTTCGTTGCTGGTGTTCTCTGGACGACTGTCGCCGTACACTCATCCCTAGTGACTCTTGGCAGACAGGAAATTTATGTAACCACTCAATTTTATTGGGTTTCATCAATCAATCGGGCCACTTCAAAAGTATTAATGAACATGTTAATCTATTTTAGGGACTGTAAAACTATACACAGATGAATGAGCTGAGATAGAAAGGATAGGAGGAACAATGGAAGGGTGACGTTAGATAAAGAAGGAAGAGATTAAAAAAAAAGGGAAATGATAATTGAAGAAAGGAAGGAAGACACCAAGTGTGAAAGGAGAAATAGGACTAAAAAAGAAAAGGGGGAAGACAAAAAGACATGAATAAAGGAAAAATAATAATAAAGGGAGGAGGAAAGGGAGGAGGAACGGAAAGAAGAGAAAAAGAAAAGAAAGAAAGACGAAAAAAGATAGGAAGAAAAATTGAAGAAAGCAGGTGGGTTGTTTTTGTTTTACAGCATATCAACCCTTTTCGGGTTATTTAATGCCGAATCCAGTGAGTTTAAAGAAAAAAATTTAAATAGAATATTTTTTTTCAAGTCAGTTTCTATTTAACCCAGAGTTAAATACCACTCCGGAACAGAGTGGACCTGGGAGCAATGGCAATTAAAAGGTGACTCCACACTCCCCAAAGCCCGCAAGCTGGGGCCTCACCATCGGATATAGTTTAAGGTCATATCCAAGACCAGAAGAAAGAAGGAAGGGATAAACGAAAAAAGAAATAATGAACGAAATAAAATTGAATAGAATGTTCTATAATCAAATGTTAAAAAAAGAAAATTTTAAACGAATATATATTGTACAATAATATAATGAAATTTAGCTTTTCAATGGAAGTTTAATTTCGGCATTTTGTCGCAGCTGTATATTTGACTAACATGAGATTACGAAGACAAAGCAGTTTCCCTGTGTGCAGATTTGACATACTGAGATCTAAATATAGATAGTACTTGTCTAGTTGGTTTCAGAGCATTAGATATACGGAGGAAGATACACATTTTAACTTGACCGTAATAATAATTAGTGTATATCGATCTATATATTTATAAAAGTGAAAATGTGTGTGTGTGTGTGTGTGTGTGTGTGTGTGTGTGTGTGTGTGTGTGTGTGTGTGCATTTCACTACACAATAACTCTGTCAATATTTGGTCTACAATCTCGAGATTTGACATAAGGGTATTGAGATTTGGGAAAATCGTTTTGGTCGGTTTTCGGAGAGAAATTTGATTTGGCTGTTGAGGGGTCAAAGTTCAACGATTTGACTTTTGAAAACTCTACAAAACTCCTCCGCTAATTTTGTGTCTAAACACTTGAAATTTTAGATATAGGTTCTTTGGACATGGATCAAATTTTATAATTTGATTTGAACCCAAAACAATAAATGTTAAAGTGTTAAAATTTTAGTCAAAGTTATAAAAAATACCACTGCGGTCTCTACCAAATTACTTTGCCAATTTTTGGTCTAAACATTTGAAATTTTACATAAAGTGTATTTAGACAAAGGGCAGGCCTTTTAATCGGTTTTTGGCCGAAATTTTTGCTGTCAATGTGTCAAAGTTCAAAAGAGTTTACCGTTGCGGTCTCTAGCAAACTATTAAGCCAATTTTTGGTCTAAACATTTGAAATTTGGCATAAAGTGTATTCAGACATGCAGAAAACTTTTTAATCAGTTTTTGGACGAAAATTTAGCTGCTAAGAGGTCAAAGTTGAAAGAGTTGACATTTGCAGACTCTACGAAACTCCTTCGCCAATTTTGGGTCTAACCACTTTAAATTTTAGATGTAGGTTACCTGGGAGTCAATTTTTTTAATATATATATATATACGTATGCACATAAAGTTATGAACAGTACATAGGGCCTCAGTAAAGCCGGGTTGAACTGATAGTATATATATATATATATATATATATATATATATATATATATATATATATATGTGTGTGTGTGTGTGTGTGTGTGTGTGTGTGTGTGTGTGTGTGTGTGGAGAGGGAGAGAGAGATTGAGAGAAATAACCAGAATGAGATAGACAAAAATAATGAATAAATGTGAATACTTTATTAATTTGCCACATTTACATTACCATCAAACAGGTTACTCTTTCAATGATAATACATCCTACTATTTTGAAATATATCGTAGAGACGAAAGTTCCAAAGATATCTTTTCGCGTACTTCATTTGCATGACTATTTTTTAAAATTCAAAATAACTTGCTGATTGGTGTCATTTATTAGTAATTTTATCGTTTTATTTTTTCATATACATTTGTCGCTATTAACAGTAGTTAATGTGATTTAATAAATAAACATTTTTCAAATATTTACTTTGTTCTCCTAGACCTGCTGGCTTCCAAATTTCCGTCCGCAAAATTTTAAATCACGTGTAGTGATATTAAAATAAGATATAGTAAAACTTGAATTTAACTTGAAAAAACTATTTAAAAATAACACGGTAACATAATTGCATAAACACTACTTTATTATATATATATATATATATATATATATATATATATATATATATATCTTTTGAAATTATTCGTTTCCTTGTACCTTTTAATCGTTGTTTGAACTCCCTCTATTGAATATTTTATCGTCCTGGCAATTTCTACCTGAGATTATCCTTCACCAGATAAAGTAACAATTAGTGTTGTTTTAATCTCTGAAAGCTGCTTCTTGGGAGGCATTTTATTATGCTATTGTAGCACTGGCAGGAATCAAATATTATCTGAAAAATATGAAAAAACCTTTAGTATGACACTGAAAGAGGCTTTAAAGCAAATCAATATTACAATTTACTGTTAAATATTTTACATTTGCTCTCAACTATTCACTGTACAATTCTTAACATTTAAATGCGTAGGTTTAAACTATTATCTAAGTTTTTTTATAAGTGCTCCATTGAGTTCTTCCCATCTCATCGCCCATGACCCCACAGTCTCGCTGCAGATTTGCACATCTTGAAGCAATTTCCGCTGAGTTGACTTCCTCTGGAGGCTGAAGGCTATTCCTATGAACAATCATATTTCTTTTCAAACCAGCAGTAGACCTGCACACTTTGCTGCATATTAAATAGATCGTTTGATTTCGTCTAACAAGTACAAAGTTGACCTGAAAATTTTTGTGTGACTTAAGGTGGTTGACGTAGTCAGCTTTTGGCAGAAGCATTCATTCACAAATATCGAGTTACCAGCTCTGTGTGTCATAGTTAAGACCATCAATTAAACCTTTGCGAAACTCTCGCTTCAGATTACTGTTGGTCTGCTTTCTTTTCTCTATAGCATCACAACTTTCACGTACAAGCTTTCGCCACTTCGGTCTTGGCAGAATAACTTCTTCCCATGTGTCAATGTTGATTTGCAGGACCTTCAAATTGTTCTTTGTAAAGACCACTGAACCTTTTCCAAGTCTTATGTTGAGGGCGCATGCCATTTTCCAGCTCCCCATAAAAAAGTTGTTTCGGCAGCATACAATCTTTCATTTGAACCACATTGTCCACCCAACGCATTTTTCTCAATACTAGAGCAACATGCTCTCACAAGAACCTCATTGCCAGGTACTTATGCTTGCCTCTTGATGTTTAAAATAACTCTCAATCATTTTGATGAAACCATTCGGGCCATTTAATGTACCTTTGATGCAATGTCCATGTCTCCAATGAATACAACCGAGTGGTAAGCACACAGGTCTTGTAAACGAAAATCCTTGCCCTGTCTGTGATGCCACAATCAGACCACACTATAGTCTTTAACTTTCCAAAAGCTACAGATGCCTTGTGAATTCATCTGTGGATTCCAGTGTCGAGAGAGCCATCTCTTGACAGAGAACTACCAAGGTAGACAAACGAATCGACTACTCCTAGCCTATACAGACTATAATTCTAGGCTCCGCGTATGGCTGATCCGGTGCAGGAGAATGCATGAACTTTTGTTTTAGACAAACTGATCTTCAGAAAAAAGGCAGTGCAGGAATCAGTAAAGCTACCCATTATATTCTGCATATCAGCCTCAGTGTGCGACAAAAAAACAACATCGTCTGCATATAGTAACACCTTAACTAAGACATGATACAGCTTGGTTCTGGCATTAAATCTTTTAATCTCTTGGATTAAAAATGCGACCTGTGGTTCAAAACTTTAACATGACACCCTTATTACAATCCCGAAACGCATGAACAAGTAGAGCGGCAAAAATGCAGAGAACAGAGTAGGGGTAGGAATATTAACTTGTTTGACATCATTGTCAACTTGGATTTCATCAGACAATTTTCTGTTAAAAGAGACTCGAGCTTTCATTTCCCGTGCAGTTCCTTTGATATTCTAACAAAAGTTAGAGGACACCCTGCTTTCTCTAAGATTAACCAGAGAGCATTCCTGTTAACGGTGTTAAATAATTTAGCCAGATCCATAAACACTTGATACAGTGGCATTTGCTACTCAATGCATTTCTTCTGAACTTGCCGGGTTGAAAAAAATCATATTTATAGTCCCTTTGCCAGGCCTAAAGCCACTTTGTGATTCTGGAATAGCATTAAAACAAACATCCTCCAGTAGCCTATTTAATAGAAGTCGTTCGAAAACTTTCCCAGCAGCTTTCAACAGCGTGATCACACGGTAGTTGTCACATTCTTCTGTCTCTTTCCTTTAAATAGGGTCATCAAGACACCATCAATCCAATCCTGTGGAATAGGAGAACCTGTCCAGATCTCCTCAACAAAACCAAGGATAGTATCAACAATATTCACACCTTCAATCTTAAGAAGTTCAATCAGAAAACCATCCAAACGAGGTTTCTTGCCACTGCTCACTTGTGCCAACTGCACTTTATCCAGACTAGACAAACGATCCATTTTGAATACGACATCACATTGTAATAGGCTATCAATTGCATCAGCATCCACTGCTGAGGGATTGTGAAACACATCAGTAAAGTAATCCTGCCGTCTTTTCAGAATATTTTCTGGGTCCTTAATGACAATAGAATCACCTTTCGACATCGGGGAGATATTGAAGAGATAGGAGGACCAAATAATTGGCGCAGGAGTCTATAAAATTCCTTCGAATTCTTTGTATCAAACGCATTTTGGATCTGATCCGTTATATTCATCCACCATTAGTTTTTTCATTTTTCTTTGCTCGCGTTGCAATCTGGCTTTAACCTCTTTGTATTGTTGCAAATTCGTTGTAT
The DNA here is from genome assembly GCF_053919585.1 of Euprymna scolopes. Lineage (NCBI taxonomy): Eukaryota > Metazoa > Mollusca > Cephalopoda > Sepiida > Sepiolidae > Euprymna > Euprymna scolopes. The sequence goes on from NC_136516.1 coordinate 67,038,340, forward strand.
GATCAGAATGATCTTCAAGAAGTAAAAATTCATAAATAGCCTATTTATTCATCAACAGTTAATTTCAAAATTGTTGTCGTTGAACCAGTCCCTGTTTTTTAATACTTTTGAAGCCAAGAACTTCAGCGAGCGCAGAATAAACTTGAGTCTTGAAATTCATCCATGTGCCATCAAATGCAAATTATCAAGCTTCTCCACCATACTCTTTTAAAATTCAGGCAACTTTAACTTGGCGACATTAATACGGCTTAAGGCCATTATGAAGAAATTTCTTACGGATTCGTAGATTAAACTTTCCTCTCTCTAACTTGTGATCGATGTCACATTCAACACTGCGCATGACACTAACAGTATATGCATCTTGAACGTCGCGTGTTCAAGTTATGATAAAATTACAAAGGCGACCATGCTTTTAACGTGAATGCGTCCAAGTAGCTTTGTGCTTCAGTTTACGATGAAAAAAGTATCACAGATAGCAAGATTAAATTCTGAAAACTGCCATAATAGTTTAAGCATTTTAAAATTCATAGTACCGATACCTGGCGGTCAAGAGCACTCCAGGTTCTATAGTATTTTCCAACACAGGCATTAAAATCACTAAGAATAACAATTTTTTCATTAATTTGTGTAGATGCGTCAACGGAGCACCGAGACTCGTAGAAACATTAGATGTCATCTTCATTCGCTTGAAGGGTTGGTGCATAGACTGAAAGAATAGTGATGAATCTGTGTGAGAGAGGAACACAAAGTTTCATGATGCGGTCACAGATACTGGAATGAAATTCCACAGCATCAACCAAGGATATTGAAATTTCAAAACCGAGCCCATCTCTATTCACCTTTCAGTTTATCAATCCAGAAGTAATGATGATACTTCTGTCATTTGATCTTCTCCCGAGTGACGGGTTTCTTTTAGGAAGAGAGTAGGACCTGATGATACTTCTGTCATTTGATCTTCTCCCGAGAGACGGGTTTCTTTTAAGAAGAGAGTAGGACCTGATGATACTTCTGTCATTTGATCTTCTCCCGAGTGACGGGTTTCTTTTAAGAAGAGAGTAAGACCTGATGATACTTCTGTCATTTGATCTTCTCCCGAGAGACGGGTTTCTGATAGAGTAGTGCTATCCATATTAAGTCTCCGTAGTTCTGCAGTGACAAGCGCTGTCCTGCGCTCTGGATGGTGGGATTACCCTTTATCAAGAAGAGTACGTACATTATCAACAGCCTAAGTTGAATTTTACTCATTTTTGAAGATAAATTTTGTTTTCTTCCTGCTTACGTGAACTACCATTAGCCGCATAGGACTAACCAGTGACAGCATGACAGACAATTTTTGGTGCACCTTTTCTAGCACTTTCTCAAGACTCTAGGTGACCAGTGCTCTCTCTAAATAGGGATTCGCAGTTACAGGAACCCTTACCGGTGTTGGCCTCTGACATGTGAAGGCACAACAACGATGTTGATGTAGGGTTCCTGTCGCTGCAGGTTTGTGACTGTGTACCTCCGACAGTCAGGTCTGTACGCGTTGCCACTCCTCCATCGCCATAGGACTTGCTGTAGAAATAAACGACAGGTAAAAGATAAAAAGATAAAAGGGAGATCCCAAGTTACATCTGTACATCATTGCATTAAAGTGATAAGCGCTTGTACGACACGAGCGTTACTCTCTGAGACTCTGCAACAATAATCCAGTGAGAAGCCATTGCAAGTTGACGGATAATTGTTTGGGCTGCAGATTTTTCGTAAGAGTTATCCTCTCCTAGAATGATTGCCTTAACTGCTTGTAGGAGCTCCTTCTACCCCCCGCCACCTTAATGTTATTTACCCATGACTGGGACTTAGGTAACTGGACACTAGAGCATAGTCCACACGCCGGTGGGTCATGACTGCCACAGTCAGCAGGGACTAAGGTATCTGTCAGGGTACCCTCACTCTTAGCCTTTTGTTCAAAAACCTTATCCCACAAGACAGTGGGGGCCCAGTTTTCTGGCGCTGAACACTCGCCATTCACCACAGCCTCATTAGCATAGCAGAACTCACGACGTGCACACAGGGAAGATTTGACTGATATATATGTAACCCTTGTAAATATTATAAAGCTCTTTTCAAGTATTCGTGCTAAAGATCGCTGCACAAGACGGGTTTTTTATAGGATGGTCAGTAATTGAAGACCCGTATGTATTGGCAATTACGTCTGTTGTTTGGTATATCCCATTTTTGATTTTGGTAGATACGTGTTGTTGGCTCTTCAATTCAATCTTAATGTTGTTCGACCCACATAGTTGGCACTGCAACTACATTCAAAATTGTAAATTACATTATTATTATGATAGGGGGTAGAACATCTTTTCGAGAAGATGGCATTAACGTTCTCGTAGAGAACACAAGTATATTTGAAGCAAAATAACAATTTCTTACTGTTGAACGGATTTGCTTTGCAAATTTCTCACTTACTGCTCCCAGCCAAGGTAAACTCAGATATACTGGGCATTTATTGACCAGTATACCTAATGATCCTCTCAAAATCAAAATTAGATGAGGAATTAAAAATAATTACTGACACCCTCTCCAAAAATGGGTAACCGTTGGATGTGATTAGGTCAGTTATACAGAGGAAAATAGCAGATGCCTCAGTAACTAAAATTCAAACGGCCAATAAATGCCCAATATATCTGCGTTTACCTTGGCTGGAGGCAGTGATTGCCAATACATACGGGTCCTCAATTACTGACCACCTTATAAAAAAAACGTCTTGTGCAGTGAATTTAGCACGAATTCTTTTACAATCTTGAGTCGTGCTCACTCATTATTGTAATTAAAGATCTTGGAGACTGGTCACATTCGGTTGAGAAGGCCTTCCCTCTACAAGCAGAAAGAATGCTTCTTAGGTTCGAGAGTGATTAGTCTCTAGGATCTTCGAGCAATATAACGTTGTATTTCAATTGCTTTCCCTATTTTCCCCATACATAACGTAACGCGACGTTATTTCTATCTGTACATAATTTCAATTCCCATTCGTGGCTTTCCTTTTTTTTCACTCAAATCAATGGATACAACTTTGATAAAGCGAGGGCGAAACCGATCAGCTGACTCCCCCATTTTCTTTTTCTTCCTTTTATTCTCTTAACCCTTTTAACTTTATTTTAGCGTTTTAATCATGAATTTTCGTCTTCCTTTCATAATTGCATTATATAAATTTTGTACTCCTCAAAGAATCATATATATATATATACATATATATATATACATACATATATATATATATATATATATATATATATATATATATATATATATATATATATATAGTCATCCACATATAGTAATGTTTCGCTGTTCACAGCTGCTCAGTGCGGCTAGACAAGCAACTATCTCAAGCCAGGATCGAAACCCATAGGAGCTTCTAACCGTTGCGCTATCCAGCTGCTGCTATGCGGGCAGTGAATTAACAATGTTTTGACATTGTCCAAACACCTAAGTTCAATTTGTTTACACAAAGAGCATCGCTTAATACGCTAATGGTAATTTGTATTATCACTTATATTTGTATATCACTTCCCAATATTCTCAACCCAAGATAGGGAGCATTACAGTCAGCCACATACAGGGACTCGTTATATAATATATATATATAAATATATATATATATATATATATATATATATATATATATATATATATAGTAAAAATGGTAATTAGTAAAAACCTAGAGAAAGTGCTCAATAATGTTGCAGAGCAAACATGTGTAACTAAGCAGATAAAACGGTAATAAAAAATAACACACACACACACACACACACACATATATATATATATATATATATATATATATATATATATATATATATATATATATATATATAACTTGAATTCCTTCAACTATAATCGAAACCGAAACTAAAACTTATGAAGAATTCTTTGTAAAATTATTTATAAAAATTTATTTTTATTATGACTTGAGTGCCATCAGCTATAATCGACACCGAAACCTAAAATTCTAAAGAATTCTTGGTAAAAATATTTATTACAAGAAACGCTGTCCATAACCATTAAACAACTCGGAATGAAGCGTGGCACAGAAAATAACACACACGCTATCGTATTAAAAAAGAAAAAAGTATGTATGTCTATGTAAATTGAACGGGAAATAACTATCATAGTCTAACGGGGAAATAATTCTCACAAATAAATTAAATTACTTGCGTTTTAAAAGATAATTTATGTTTGCTAATAATAATGGAAAATAAATCCAATTTAAATTAAATTAAAATTAAATAAATCAACTTTAAACAATATTTCTAAACAGAATAATTAAAACGGTTTTATTACAACAAGCAATTAATAAGATGGCGCTAATTATTAAAATAAATTTTCTTACATATAATACGAAAATGTGATTACTTCTTAAATGTATATTTCATTTGATTAAATAGCATATATAGAAAGTATGGTAGAATGAAAATGTGTGAACGTCCGTTTTGCAGTTGGAAAATTAATTTGTTAAACAATGTAGTTTGTGCAATCATTGTGAATGAGCAAATAAACACACATGAATACGATTTTATTATAATAGATACACACACAGACATGTATATATATATATATATATATATATATATATATATATATATATATATATATATATATATATATATATATATATATATTGGGAGCGGCTGGCGCTCTAAAAAGGGAATCGTCCTTTTTCCCGATTAGTAGAATGATTTTATTTATACAAATATAATTGATTTATTTTAATATAAACATGATGTGTGTGTGTGTGTGTGTGTGTGTGTGTGTGTGTGTGTGTGTGTGTGTGTGTTAAAGAGAATCCCAGTAGAGTAACAGCGTTTTCAAGAACTACCTTGCTTTTATTTGTTAATACTTTCCTCAAAATATTCATATATTAATAAGTTCACATGGTATTTCTTTTAGAAATAACAACATATTAAAAAAATTAACTGCTCATCTGTTTCGTTTTGACCCTTAAATCGCCCATCATTATGTTGACGCTGTTGACGTTGAGAAGCTGTATTTCTTCATGAAATATAATAGTTCTCGCGCGAAAGAGCAGGACATAAAATGTTTTAAATAATAATAATAATAGAATAACAATATTAAATTTTTATACCTTACTTTGTAAAATGTATAAAAGTGCACTTTGAAGATAAATACATTTCAAATTGAATCTTGTACCTTTATTTTTAAAGCCTATAGTAAAAACATTTTGTTTAATAATTTTCATGCCTTGGCTGAAATTCTTTTCTAACTTGTATCGTACCTTTTTAAGATTGTATTTTATTTAATTCATTAATTTGGATTTATAATTTATTGAATAAATATTCAAATTTCAGTGGCTGAATAATTTTCTGGTGTTTTGATAAAAAAAGATAAACATGTGTTCTTACAATGACTAGTTCCCCATCACCCATTGCCTGGTGTGGAGGGTGGATTTACACTCAACATGATAAAGGTAGTAAAATCTTACAAGGATTAAGTAATCGACGAAGTTTTCGAAAATTAAACAAAAATTATAGATAAGATGCATTGTGAGACTGATTCGATAATAACTTGTTCAAATCAATAGAAATTATTTTGTTGCTGTTAAATATTCAGACTGAAAAAGAAATTCTTCGATGCAGTGCCCTCGGGAACAAATCTAAGAATGAATTTTGTATGATTCGGAATAAGCAAAGTGTAAAACAAAATTGGACAGCGGCGCGTCTCGATGTCTCTTGTAAACACGTCTGACACGTACGACGATTGCTATCACAATTTAATTTAATACTAAAAAAATACGTAGCTTTCCTGTCATAATCATCCCCCATTCAAGTTTTATGTACTTTCCCATCTTTTTCAGCCATGCTTTTATGCACTCGTCGTCGAATTCTTTTAGGATAGTCCCAATTCCGTCATTATAAATCTCTTGTTAGAAACCACGTATTCAAAATGGGTTCTCTTGCTAATCTCGTACGCTTGTGCGAAAGAAAAGGTCACATGGTGCAATATCATGTGAATATCATGTGAATTTTGGAGTATGATGGTTTTGTTTATATTTGTTGACTGTGTAAAAATCAGTTGTACACAAAATAATCTTAAGAATTGCAATTGTTGTTGAATATTAAGAACACCGTTAAAATACTCCAAGATGTAATATAACATAATAAAATAGTACGCCTTACACTTTCGCCAAAAAAGTCACATAGCACATACTTAAACTCGTTACTTTCGTTTTGGACACATCTGGTATATATTCTCGGTTTAGAATAGTCGAAATATCAAGAAATAATTATATTATCTTATGAATATCGTCAAAATCCTGATGAAATATTTCCTCATTTTCTCAACTATGGTTAAAATTATAAATAAAAAGTGCACCTCCGTCTATCATTGAATATATATATATATATATATATATATATATGTGTGTGTGTGTGTGTGTGTGTGTGTGTGTGTATATATATATCTATGTATATGTATGTATGCATATATATGTATATATATATGTATAGATATGTATGTATATATATGTATAGATATGTATGTATATATATATATGTATAGATATGTATGTATATATATGTATATATATGTATTTATATGTATATGTATATATATGTATATATATGTATGTATATATATGTATGTATATGTATATATGCATGTATATATATGTGCATATATATGTATATATATGTATGTATATATATGTGTATATATATGTGTATATATATATATGTATATATATGTGTATATATATGTGTATATATATGTATGTATATATATATATGTATGTATATATGAGGGCTCCCGTAAGCCGTGGTGAAGGCAACCTTTCTAGGAGAAGCAAATCTCTGATTTAAAAAAACAATAAAGCGGAAGACCAGTACCCGCATTAAGCTGGTCTGCAGTTTAATTTGTTGCTGGCTATCTTGCTCTTGCTTGTTGCTAGATCTCAACATTTTGAACCGAGAGAGACTTAGCTGTCGTACAAAGCTAAGACTCTGTAACATCATATTTGTATAGATACTCCCTCAGACATTTGGGCTCATGGATCTTAAATGTCTGAGGGAGTGGCACTCGTCTGACAAGACGTTGCAATCATCATGTATATATATGTATACATATGTATGTATATATATATGCATGTATATATATGTATATATATGTATGTATATATATGTATGTATATATATGTATGTATATATATGTATATATATGTATGTATATGTATATATATATGTATGTATATATATGTATGTATATATGTATATATATGTATATATATGTATGTATATATATTTATGTATATATATATATATATATATATATATATATATATATATATATATAATCAGTGCACGGTGTCGCGATTATATATATATATATATATATATATATATATATATATATATATATATATATATATATATATATATATATAAAGAGAGAATGTGTGTGTTAGGGCACATCTCAACCTATATACTCAACGAACTTTTAATCCACACCCTTGCAATTTGGTATATAGGGTATTTAGACATGGTAAAACGTTTTAATACGTTTTTATTCGGAAAAAAAACGTCTGTTAAAGAGACAAATTTAAAAAAAAAATGGTACATGGGGGTCATCAACTGTTTACTGAATGCGCATGCGCGGCCGTGAAATATGATAGTTTCTTCATGTTAAGAATAATAGAGTTAGAAAACACCATGATAAATTCGTGTGAAGCTGGTGTAATTGTTAACGTACTTGATATTTTGTCTTTAGATTTTGGTTTCAATCTCAGTTCGAGTATGTTTTTTTTTTTACTACTTACTAGAAGTGAAATGTTTTTTTTACTACTTACTAGAAGTAAAATGTTTTTTACTACTTACTAGAAGTGAAATGTTTTTTTTACTACTTACTAGAAGTGAAATGTTTTTTACTACTTACTAGAATTGAAATGTTTTTACTACTTACTAGAATTGAAATGTTTTTTTACTACTTACTAGAAGTGAAATGTTTTTTACTACTTACTAGAAGTGAAATGTTTTTTTACTACTTACTAGAAGTAAAATGTTTTTTTTACTACTTACTAGAAGTAAAATGTTTTTTTACTACTTACTAGAAGTGAAATGTTTTTACTACTTACTAAAAGTGAAATGTTTTTTTACTACTTACTAGAAGTGAAATGTTTTTTTACTACTTACTAGAAGTGAAATGTTTTTTACTATTTACTAAAAGTGAAATGTTTTTTGCTACTTACTAGAAGTGAAATGTTTTTTACTATTTACTAAAAGTGAAATGTTTTTTTACTACTTACTAGAAGTGAAATGTTTTTTTACTACTTACTAGAAGTAAAATGTTTTTTACTACTTACTAGAAGTAAAATGTTTTTTTTACTACTTACTAGAAGTGAAATGTTTTTTACTACTTACTAGAAGTGAAATGTTTTTTTACTACTTACTAGAAGTGAAATGTTTTTTTTACTACTTACTAGAAGTGAACTGTTTTTTACTACTTACTAGAAGTGAAATGTTTTTACTACTTACTAGAAGTAAAATGTTTTTACTACTTACTAGAAGTGAAATGTTTTTTTTACTACTTACTAGAAGTGAAATGTTTTTTTTACTACTTACTAGAAAATGTTTTTTACTACTTACTAGAAGTGAAATGTTTTTTTACTACTTACTAGAAGTGAAATGTTTTTTACTACTTACTAGAAGTGAAATTTATTTTACTACTTACTAGAAGTGAAATGTTTTTTTTTACTACTTACTAGAAGTGAAATGTTTTTTACTACTTACTAGAAGTGAAATGTTTTTTTTACTACTTACTAGAAGTGAAATTTTTTTTTTTTACTACTTACTAGAAGTGAAATTTTGTTTTTTTTTTACTACTTACTAGAAGTGAAATGTTTTGGAAAAACAAAATACTCGCATGCACATGTCTCAGTTTCTGTATGAATTAAAATATAATATTTATGCGAATTTATGATAGGGCGACCTGAATGCACATACACACACACACATACGCACACACACACACACACACACACACATATATATATATATATATATAGTGCTGGCAAAAAGAAAGTCCGCACTTGTCATTTTTTTAACTGCAAATTTAAGATAAATTGAATGTAACTGTTTAAACAACCTCATTTGATTTGCTTTTTATTCCTTTATAATTTTACCTGTTCGTGTTTGACTTTTAATTGAAATTTTCTATCGTCCACGTCAATTTCAAAAAATTACTTCGAATTGAGGAGTATCAACAGCAGTGATACAAACTACGGAATTTCGGTGCAGACCCTGCGCTTCAAGCATGGTTGGCGGTCACCTCCGAAAATATAGATGCATTGTCAAAACCAAATGTCTTCTTCGAACACGACTGACAACCAACAACAATTATATTATAATGAAGTTGATTTTGACGATAACCTGTTTTTGTTTGAAATCGATAGCAATGGCTACGGTCGAATTCAAGCGATTTTACGTTTCACTGTCTTTGTTGAAAACACTTAAATTCCAAGAATGACTTTCATCAATTTCGTCGTAATCGAACCGTAATATAAGATTGGACAGATTCGCTTCTCTGCACTCTTGCGCTCTCCTCTCACTTTGTGTGGAAAGAATAGTAACTAAAGCGATGGAAATAACGACCGTTTCAGTAAAATTGTTTTGCTTTATTTTGTTGTCATCGCAAATCCTTTCCGGTTATTTAATGCCGGAGCTAGCCGCATATTGGCAAAAGCTCTGAATGTCTTCAAGTATTTATTCATTGTGTTTGATTTTAATTTCAATGCTTGAAGTATATACCTGTTACCTCGTGGATTAAGAGATGGACAATTTTGAAAGTTATTCATTTATCAAGAATTTTATAAATAAAAAATTTATATTTTGGAATTTATACTTTAAGACAATCATTTATAGTTTTATAATAATTTCATTGAATAAATAATTTAATAACAAATCAAGGTAGAATAATAGTGTGATATATTAAATGACAATAATTCGATGTATGCCTAAAATGTGTCTCGATATATTACCTAACAATATGTCGACATGTTACTAGAAAATACGCCTATATATTAAGCAATAGTATGTCGGTATGTATAACACAGCGATAGTTCGATAACACTACTTCGATATATTACGTACCAATATTTTGAGATATTCTATAACAATACTTCGATATAATACATAAACTTTCTATATATGACACAACATTTTGATATTTTAAATAACAATATGTCTTTATATTACATAACATTATTTCTGTATATGACACAACAACCGTTCGATATATTACGCAACAATATTTTGCTATATGGTATGAAAAAGTTTGATGCATTATATAAAATTATTTCAATACATTACATATCCGTATCTCGACATATTGCATAAAAATATTTCGGTATCTGACACAACAATATTTCGATATATTACAAAACAATATGTCGATATATGACATACCAATACGTCCATATTTTTACCTACGTAAAATGTTAAATGACTGTGTCAGACCATGATTATCAGAGTTTTATAGGTTTTAATGGAAATCAAATATTTGATTTCCGTTAGTTCAGGAACCACCTGCTTATTTATTATAATATATATATATATATATATATATATATATATATATATATTGCTTAACAGTTAGACATTTTGTACTTCAAATAAGTGTGCCCACACTATGAAATAATTGGGTGTAATAGTAGTAGTGGAGATGGTGGTGCTATTAGTAGTGGTAGCAGTAGTGATAGTAGAAAATTAATATTTTACTCCTATATAACAGATACACAGAGTATCTCAATGATCCTTCCTGAAAAATGTTGGTGCAATTTTGTCAGGCATTTGAGGGGTCTATAAATGATATGCAGACAAGCAGTCAAAAGATACTAAATCATAATTTAGATTTGCTGTGTTGTTCCAATACCTAACTTAACACTGGTAACACTTTGAATAATATATAAATAGGTTGCATCAAGCTCAAACTCTTTGATTGTTCAAATAAATGTAACTACACGTAAAAATAATTGTGAGTGACTGCAATAATTCAACTATTATACAAAATCTCATGTGTGTCTTTAATCTATGTATATGACTTTTTTTAAATACATATTGGAAATGTAAAATAGAATACGGAAAGACTAAAATGATTTTTTTTTCTTATTTTTAAGATATTTAATATAGCTGAGCACGTAGGGTTTTATTCGTTACGACTACAATGTTGAACGCGACTTACAAAAACTATTAATAAAGCTATCACAGAAGATTTTTGTACGCATCTTTACGTGCGTTTATACGTAACTTTGATAAATACATATTGAATTACTTTTATTATGCTTTATTATTAATCAAATATTTACTAAAATAAATATAAAAAAACAAGCATAAATCAAAACGATTTTTTCATTCTTTTTTCTTTATCTAAACATGGCTATATTTTCTCTGTGTGCGTCTCTGGAATGAATGAATTTGCCGATTACACCACGCTCTATTCTTGGCATGAGATTAATCGATTGTCACTACATGTAAGACAATGACAGAATCCTTAGAAAATTACTTTTTTCTGTAGTAGAATGGGAACAAAAATAAATGATCCGACTCAATGCTACAAACACTGTGCTCCTCTCCATAAATAACAAGAAACCTTTCCAACCACCGATTGTCAAGAGTACAACGTTTAAACACGTTGAACTAAAATTCTCAGGCAACATCAACTGGAATAAGTACAGTGAAATTTTAATATACCAGTGAATGAAACCATTGAAACCATTGAAACCATTGAAATTATCATAGAGAACATATATAACAATCCGACCCTTCCTCCACTTAAAATGAGTTCAGTAATCCTAAAAAAAAATTATTAGTAATGTGTACAATCAAAGTCCCATTTTTTTATCATATGGGAAATATATACACACAGGTGGATGGCGTGGCCATGGGTTCCGTATTGGGACTAACATTTAGTAATGTTTATATGGCTGATCTAGAAAACAAGGTATTTAATTTAATAGAGAAACCTTCTATTTATGTTCGGTATGTGGACGATATAGTAATTCTTGTCAATAACACAGAGGAAATAGAATATTTAAAGGGTATCTTTCAGAATAATTCAGTTCTTAACTTTACATATGAACTAAGTACTAATAATAAAATCTCGTTTTTAGATTTATCATTGACTCTAGTAGCGATGAATTTATCACCTCCGTTTTTAAAAAACCTACATCCGTTAATTCCTGTATTTTAAATTTTAAAAGTGAATGTCCATTCCGGTATAAAACGAATATAATAAAGAACCTTATACATCGGGCAAAGGTGATTTCCTCAAACAAAAAAATATTATTTAATGAATTAAAAAATATCAAACAAGTGTTAGTAAATAATCAATTCCCTAACTCTCTTGTAGATAAAGAAATAAAATTAGCCATTAGTAATTTGAATCAGATTAGTAATATTCAAGAAAATTATCAACCTGTTAATATATATTACCGTAACCAGTTACACAAGACCTCAAAAATCGATGAGAGTATTCTTAAAAATGTAATCCGTAGATACGTGGCTCCCAATAATAATAAAAAAAATAAAATTTATAATATATTATAAAAAATATACAGACAACAAGCCATGTAATGAAAAACAAAATTTCTCAAACAAATGGCCTATTGAAAAGGACCAATGTAGTTTACAAATTTAGCTGCTCAATAGGAGAGTGTATCTCCAATATTAGGAGCTACATTGGTTCAACAACTAACACATTGTCGCGAAGATTGACTCTCCACCGCTCTGACTCTAGCTCCATATCGCAACATTTGAAGGGACATGGCTGCCAACATTCGGAATTTCGAAGAAGTATGGTAGAAAATACAAGAGTATTGCAGAGTGAGAGAAATGTAAATAGGCTAAGAATACTCGAAGCATTGGACATTAAAACAAAGAAGCCGTAAATAAATATCAATAAGTATGAGTGCAGCCAGAACGTTTTGAAATGTTTGGGATAAATTTTTGAATATGTATATACGTGCTTGTATATATAAATGTGTTTAATATATGTAAAAAAAATTTTAAATATTAAAAATAAAAAAATAAAAAAGTCCGCCCACCTAACTTGTAACAAGCTACCACGTGACTAGGAAAAAATGTATATATAAGTAAACTAAAAAACAATTTCTACATTTATTTCTACAATATGTCTGAGGATGATAGAAGTACTTCTGTCGAAAGCGCTCGCGATTATGGATCCAACATATACAATTTCGAGAAGAACACAAAAAGAACTATTCGGAGATTGGAGAAGATAAAAAGGAAAATTGTAAAACAGAATAATTCCGTGCTATTCAATAATATTTGTCTAAATAAATAAATAAATAAATATATATATATATATATATATATATATATATATATGTATATATATATATATACACATATATATATATATGCATGCGATTACTAATTTGGTATAATAGGTATTGTCGATAAGATAAGAAATAATCTTCCTAGAACTGTAGGACGAGGATGTCGGATCACCGTTATTTCGCCGCTGGAGTTTGTAAGAAACGAGTGCGAAAGATACTAATATGAGTGACATTATAGCGTTCAGGGATAGCAGCGAGATTTTTAAACATGTGTAATGTTCGTATTTGTCCACTATACAGTCTACCTGGTAATATGTTTCCACCCGTAAAATGAAAGAAAATGACGGGCTACATATTTGCAATGAATATACATTTGAACGATATATATGACTCAGTCATTTGGCCTAGCCAATAGACAACAGCAGGTGAAAACGACGAGTGTTATTGTCGGCATGAAAGATTTCGTGTTCAACTCTCTTCCCCTTTGGCACTAAACGTGGATTGATATTTCCTAATTACGTGCTTAGGCACCCGTATTCACTGGTTGGATGAGAGATTACGTTGAATATTTAAAATATCCATCCCTTACATTTCTTCATATCGCTTTACTAAGAAGATATTAACATTTTATTGTGCGAAATCCGTCCATTAGGCATCATAGTCAGATTGTCCGCTAATGGACCTGAAGATCGAAGCTTAATCTCCGGTCGAATCATAAAACAGACTGAAAAAAAATCTTTGCTAACAGTAAGTCTTATGCGTTGTGACTTTAGGATAACTTAGGCAATCCAAGTAATGCAATGACGCTCTCGTCTATATTATGGTGTCGTAGTTAACAAAAATATTCTTCATGACACCTTCGACTATAATTGATTCGTTTATTTATTTACTGGCAGGGATATCCGGCGTTCCTTAAGGAAGGAGAAGTAATTTATTTTTTTATTTAAATTATTGTCACATTGTAAGGTAAAACATAGTGTCAGTAATTTTCTTTAAACTGTTTTTTTTTTGTTTTTGTTTTTTGTTTTGTTTTGTTTTTGTTTTTGTTTTTTGTTATTCGTTACAACATAACTAAAGTAAAGTTCATATTATTTGGATTCATTGGAGTGTTATCTTTACACACTTTCGACCTTCTTCGGGTGTATCTTGTCGAACTTGGGAATCTGCGAAATTTCGTACGTAACCCTTTATTTAATCCACGAGGAAAGTATGCTCAGTTAGCCATGACTTCGTAGCCCTAAGTAATTCACAATTGTATGTAGAGTGTCACCAACGCTTAGGCTTAAACCTTCAATCTCGAAAAGAGTGTAACTTTACAGCTGAATTTTACAATTTTACCAAGTGCTGTATCAAGTACAGAACGGATCCTTGCGAAATAAAACTCAAGATGTGGACAGTAGTCCGAAGAATCCACATAATTCGAATAGTCAATCTTCATCCTAACAATTCAAATACATTAAGCAAATTAACTAATTTTTTTACTGTCCCTGAAAACGTTTAATTTATTTTTGTTGTGTAATAAACTTATGTTACAGTTAAGGAGTAGGAATCGGTGAAAATCTCACTGTTTATGTCATCAATTTTGAGTTTCATCAAATATTTCCAAAAGGTTGATTTTTTGTGGGGAAAATTCATCTCTCAAAAATAAAAAAAGAACTTCTGATGAGGAATTTTTTTTATTATTCATATTTCACCCCAAACAATGCACAGTGCCACTTTGAAGTAGGGGGCTACTATCGGGGACATAAGTTGCAGGGTTATTATGAAGGGAGATGAGTAGCAAGATGTCTGTTCACATTACACTTAAACTTTTGCATGTCAGTACAGTAGGAAAAGCAGAATCCCGGAGGGTGTTTGGAGTAGAAGGCTTTCTTACACCTAAGGATTTCTACTGTGTAAGAGTGGGATTTCGCTGTTGTCTGATTTTTCGGGGGTATTTACGACGAGGGGATACAAGTGCTTGTAATTCGTCAGAGCATTTACCATAAAAATACTTGTAGAACAGGCAGAGGGACTCAGCATTTCGTCAATGGGACAGAGGTTGAAGCTTAGATGACAGTTCAGGACCTATACGGTTGGCGACTCTCTTTTGAACTCTGTTCAGGAGTTAGAGACTAGTAGCAGATGCACAAATGTGACAACAATACTCCTTGGTTAGACGAATGGTGGCCTTATAGGGGTACAGGATACTTTCAGGCGTAAGTAGCTTTCTATCATGGTAGAGCGAGCCCACTTTCTTCGCAGCGGTCCTGGCAATGCTCTCAATGTATCTGTTCCAACTAATGTTCCCTGTGAACGTTAGGCCGAGGAGTTTAAAAGAAGTGCTGTCAGATAATATGTTTTTTGGCCATTGCGCTACAGATTGGAGGTCTTCCTCTAGTGTTTCAGCCATTTCCTTAGATATGTGTTCATTTGTTTTCCACTAATTTAGTGAAATAAGACGTTTACTTTGTGTAACTTTGATAATGTAGCTAAATAAAATGGATTAACTTTAACAACAAAGGAAGTGGGAAAGTTTACCGATGCAAATATATCAATTATAAGTAAGCCGTTGCTGGTTTTCAGGAAATGCGAACGTGTTATATAAACTAGTCAGCGTTTCATTATTATACCAGGAAAAAGTGGCACATGGTGTAACTTGTGACGGTACAGTAGAAAAATATTACCTGGTGAAAGTTGATACTACTTTCTCTTTGAAAGGCTTGTTAGAGTCCGGGTGAATAGATGAAATAAAATAAATATAAATTGACGATGAATTGATTGCAGAATTTCTTGAAACACTCATGGGTGTTTAAATTAATTAGTCGAAAAGTAGTACGTGATTTTCCTATAATGACTGCGGTGGCATTATTTATATTTTATATGAGGGGATATATATGTAATATTTAAAAAGATGAACTACTCTCTCTCTCTCTCTCTCTCTCTCTCTCTCTCTCTCACACACACACACACACACACACACACACACACTTTAATCTAAAAACTAATCATGTATTATTTATATATGGGTGCCCGTAGAATAAATTTTATATTAGCCACAAAACTATTAATAACAAAAGAATATTTGAGTATTAAAAATTAAATGAATTATTTTATACATTTTTATTTTCAATTATGATAATAAATCATCCACTTCTTTGTTCATAAAATAAAATGTACGTAGATGATTATTCTTTCATTGCTTTATTATTAGCAGTTATTATTAAGATTAAGATTATGCACGCTTTCTTTGCTCATAAAATAACTTTTCATACGTGATTATTGAAACCCGTCCTCTGGTGTTACACAGTGAAAATATAATGTACTTGTTTCAATTAAACATAAAATTAATTTTAGAGTATAAAAAACAGCTTCGTATATAAATTCAATGAAAAATGCTCATCTGTTTCCGGATTAATCGTTGTGCGTTGTTTGTTGTGTGTATGAGGGGTTTCCCTTTGCAAGTGATGACGTGTGCTTTTCTGCCTTCTGCTAATCAAACTGATGATTATTGGTAAAAAAAATTATTTGGTTAACTGCTCTAAAAGTTAGAGTTTCTTAGAAATTTATATCTAACTGATTCTCCACTCTAAATTCTGAAAAAAAAAATGAATGCTGTTGTTAAAAAACAACTGTGACTTATTTGTATTACTGAAGACATTAAAGACAAAATCCGGAGAATAAATATTTCTTCCCTGGTGCAGTTTTTGTGTGGGTGATCAACAAACCAAATAATATATAAGTTTTTATACATACGTGCGCGGGCATTTATATGTCTTATTGTTTGCGTAAAAATAATCATATTCTCCGCTTTTTATACATGATTGTTTCGTCTGTTAACTGAGATGAATAAAACTTCTCAGGCGGGATAAACACAACGAAACGTTCGTTTAGTTTCTTCAAGTTTTTATTTGAGAGAATGTATTTAGGAAAAGGAAACTAAAGTTATCTTATAGTTATTTACTTCTTAACTTAAGAAATGAGCGACGCAGACGGATAGACAGCGAAAGGATATTCTCCTTGGATTATTCTACATTATTGGGTCATGTCTATCCGCACGGCTCCTCGGAGATAATAGGATTGAAAACGTTTGTTTAGTGAACGGCGTTTGAACTTTTCCTCGTGTTTCAAATTCTGTTCGCAGATCAGTTAATCTACACGTGCACTAAAGGTGACCCTTATCAAAATTCACACTAGCTAACTTAGGTGCTACTTACGTAGGGCACCTTACATAGAACACTAGATTTAGGCAATGTTTTTTGTGTGTTTGGATAAATGTTCTATTTTGAAGACGGAAGCAAAAGAGTTTGTTTGAAAGTATATTTAAAATAGTTACCTTATCCGGAACGAAATAAAACAAAATGAAGAAAGAAAAATGAAAGGTTCATTTGTACAAGTGTGGAAAATAAGGAATTAGTTTAGAAAACTTATGAATTAATATGTTAAGCAGTTTATCATAGGAAATGGTCTGTCAGTTTCCTATAGTGACTATAGCTTCAGAGAAAAAATGGACAATACTTTATTATATAGAAATAAAAAAAATAATAAAAATGTCGCTTCTTCTGTCCAAGACGCTTGAAAAAAAATGATGATTGCTTGACCGTACCGATATAAATTGATATTGGTTTTGAGTTTAGAAAACAAAATCGTCTTCTTCGTCGATTCAGTGTGTAAGTAAGCACAGAGTAAGCACATTGAGTAAGAATCCATTTATGTTCAACATGTCTGAGATATCGTTTCATTCTGTATCGGCCATTTAAATTTTAGGATTATTTTCTTAATATTATGTGACCCAAACCTCAGATTTTACGAGAGAAAGATTAGAACATTATTATTTCACGAGAGAAAGATTAGAACATTATCATTTTACGAGAGAAAGATTAGAACATTATCATTTCACGAGAGAAAGATTAGAACATTATCATTTCACGAGAGAAAGATTAGAACATTATCATTTCACGAGAGAAAGATTAGAACATTATCATTTCACGAGAGAAAGATTAGTACATTATCATTTTACGAGAGAAAGACTCGAACATTATCATTTCATGAGAGAAAGATTAGAACATTATCATTTCACGAGAGAAAGATTAGAACATTATCATTTCACGAGAGAAAGATTAGAACATTATCATTTCACGAGAGAAAGACTCGAACATTATCATTTCACGAGAGAAAGATTAGAACATTATCATTTCACGAGAGAAAGATTAGAACATTATCATTTCACGAGAGAAAGATTAGAACATTATCATTTCACGAGAGAAAGATTAGAACATTATCATTTCACGAGAGAAAGATTAGAACATTTTCATTTCACGAGAGAAAGACTCGAACATTATCATTTCACGAGAGAAAGATTAGAACATTATCATTTCACGAGAGAAAGATTAGAACATTATCATTTTACAAGAGAAAGATTAGAACATTATAATTTCACGAGAGAAAGATTAGAACAAAATCATTTCACGAGAGGAAGATTAGAACAAAATCATTTCACGAGAGGAAGATTAGAACAAAATCATTTCACGAGAGAAAGATTAGAACATTATCATTTTACGAGAGAAAGATTAGAACATTATCATTTCACGAGAGAAAGATTAGAACATTATC
Organism: Euprymna scolopes; assembly: GCF_053919585.1. Lineage (NCBI taxonomy): Eukaryota > Metazoa > Mollusca > Cephalopoda > Sepiida > Sepiolidae > Euprymna > Euprymna scolopes. The sequence continues at coordinate 67,057,283 of NC_136516.1, forward strand.
ATTTCACGAGAGAAAGATTAGAACATTATCATTTCACTAGAGAAAGATTAGAACATTATCATTTCACGAGAGAAAGATTAGAACAAAATCATTTCACGAGAGGAAGATTAGAACAAAATCATTACACGAGAGAAAGATTAGAACATTATCATTTTACGAGAGAAAGATTAGAACATTATCATTTCACGAGAGAAAGATTAGAACATTATCATTTCACGAGAGAAAGATTAGAACATTATCATTTTACGAGAGAAAGATTAGAACATTATCATTTCCCGAGAGAAAGATTAGAACATTATCATTTCACGAGAGAAAGATTAGAACATTATTATTTCACGAGAGAAAGATTAGAACAAAATCATTTCACGAGAGAAAGATTAGAACATTATCATTTTACGAGAGAAAGATTAGAACATTATCATTTCACGAGAGAAAGATTAGAACATTATCATTTCGTTAACGTAAGTGTGCTTACTTTCTAGAAGACTTTAACTCCTTTTAAGACGAATAGCGTAGAGCAAACTTTCTAAATATGTCGTATAATAAGCGTTTCATAAGGAATCGGCCTGTTTATTTATATAACGAGAATCCTCGTTATGGCATAGGCGGAACATTTCCTCCAACATCCGGGATGTTATTATGCAATTGGTTCATTGTCTAATTCAAGGATGTAAAGGTATTTATAATCATCACCTTCGCAAAGTGCTCCTATACGTCCAATCATGTTGACGCATAGGTTTTAGTTACATTACCGAAGTTAAGTAGCGTTAATTATGGCGAATATAAGGGTGGTGATGATTTGAGGATACTAGACACAGTATGTAATCTCCTTGACCGAGGTATACATGAAACTGCGGCGGTAGCAAAATTTATTACAACTTCCCACTTTTGGTGGGAGCCGGATTCTCACACCGAGTATTACCGAATATATTTTCTGTTTCATTTTCCTTCAGTCAAAGTTGTCAGAAATCCAAGGACTCCTATCCTGGGGCTAACACTTGATCTCTATATGAGATGCATAAATATTAAAATTTTCTATTAAATTTCTCCTTTACTTCTCAAACAATGAGTTAATAATAGGCACCGCCAAAAATGGCCGCAAAATCAAGTTGTTGTTGTTTTTTAAAACGAAATTACATTTATTAAAATCCATTATTTCTGAGTAACTTTTTTTTTCCAGAAAGATAAAACCCTGAATTTTATCATATAGAAAACAGAATAATGTAAAACTTTTTCTACTATTTTTAATTCAATTTTAAATGTTAAATTTTCCCCAAAAGTTAACAATTGACATTTTTTGTCTTGCACAAAAAACGTACTTAAATATTTAAAAAAAAAGGGTTTTTGAAATAATTAATTAATTTATTTATTGTCTAACTAAGATTTAGGATGATTTTCTAAGAGAATATGCAAAAATATTATAATATAAGTACCTGAATTTCAAATAATTCCACTTAATCACATAGGTAACCAGATATTTCGCATTGACGTAGAGTTCAGATCGACTCTGTTTACGTTTTCGTTTGATAAACAGCAAACTATGGAAGACCAAACAGGCCAAAAAAACTTATTTTTCAGTGACGAAAATTTCAATGTATTATTAAGCTGAGGCTGGCCAGTACCAGATGGGTGACCATTTGTATGCGTTTGGTTTTTAATGTGTATGTGTGTGGGGGCCAGGCTCCCCAAAATGGGGGGGGGCAATTTAAAGCAGAATAAAAAAAATTTATTTCAGCGCGTTTGGTCCACCGTAGTCGAAAGGCGGCAAACGTTTTCAAACGGGATCGAAAAAAATGATGCTATTTTTAACACAAAGGGCACAATATTTATCGAATTTTTTTTTTTGGTATCGATTATTCAAAGCATGCCCTGTTTAATAATGGCCATGCATTATTCGGCTCGCTAAAAAAAAATTGTTAATTTATTTATCAAAAATTTTAAAATAGCTTTTTTCGTATAAATATTAAAAAAATTTTTTTTTTTGTTTTGCTTAACTTAAATTGATTATTTTACTTAACATATTCACCGAATTTCACACTTCAAAACTCAAAAGCGGGATAATTAAACACAATCGAAGTTCTGATATTCAGACGTCAAAATAAGGTATGCCAACAATTTTTTTTTTTTTTTTTTTTTAATCTATAATTCCGTCCCTTACAACAACACAATATGTTAATTTCAGTTTCAGATGATTATTTTAAGCATATTTGTTCCCACTTCAAAACAAGGGGGGGTTTTGTAAGCAAAAAAATATATATATATAAATATCGTTTATGAAAAATAAGTACACTGTTATAAAGTTCATTCTTCTCTTAATAATCGCTGAAAATTTCGTATTGATCGGATAATTACCTGATTTTTGGTAGATTTTTAAAAAGACGGTCCGTCAAAAAGTACTTACCTGCCCCCCCAGTTTTGGCGGTGCCTAGTTAATAAAGAAGTTGAGAACATAGTTTTCCTGTCACCATCTGGCCATTTAGATATGTTATGATCTGTGATCTGCTCGTCTTACTGGATTCCAGGACAAAAATGTATCTAGTCTGATGGAGTATCCAGCTTACTTGAGATAACATCACTTGGAGAATGTGCACCATTCCTCATAAAAATCAGTGTGGATTAACCATACTAAGGAGATCTTATTTGGGCCATGAATGTTATGTAATTTTCAATATTAAGTCAGATTTTACTTGTAGTTAAAGGTATCTACATGCTAGTTTGTTGTGAAAAAAACAGCTGACCAGAGAGATACTCGAGAATAGTGTCTAGTAAGCATTCAACTTCCTGTTTCATCTGTATCTATATCTATATGTATTATATAAATGCAACTTTGTCTGTGTGTGTGAGAGAGAAAGAGAGAGAGAGAGAGAGAGAGTTATAGACTCAAAAGCGGCTGAACCGATTTTTATGAAATTTCACACAAAGGTACTTGGTGTGTCTGGCAGTGTTTTAGGGTAGGTTTTGCATTGAAATGTTTTCTACAAGTATCAGCAACTGATAATAGCTATGTATTATTGTGTGTATGCAAATAAACATGACCGGCCATTTCTCCAGGTCGTTGCTTAGCGACGAGCCAGACCGACGCTGACAACGTATTTCTGTTATGGAATTGTTCGTACTTCTACTTCACAATTCATAGCGCACGCACACACGACAATTACAGCGTGTTTTCTTTTCTTTCTTCTTTTTTTTGTTTGACGACGTTGTGTCACATTTTGCTCTTGTGGGGAAGCAAATAAATACCATATATATATATATATATATATATATATATATATATATATATATATATATATATATATATATATATATGAGGGATATGTGCGTATTTTCCTTTAAAGATACCACGTTAATAGAAATAGATAAAAAGTTTCTGAAAATTAAAAATAATTGTGTGTCTACTCCTATTACTGTGGTATCTTTAAAGAAAAAATTATAGCCATAATGTTGCATTATTATCTAAATAAGTACTTTGTTATGTATTCATATGTAAAATCATTGTCCCAAGTAGTTAAATTACATATAAACATGTGTGTGTGTGTGGAAAGTAACAGTAAAAAAATTATTATTAAATCACTAAGAGCGAGAGAAACAAAAATAAGTTTAAAAACATTAATAACTGGATAGTATTAATAAAGGCGAAAAGGTTAACATTTATATTTTATATTTTTACCGGGTTTCAGAAGACGAATCCAGAAGTTGTCAAACTAGAGGTCTTCATAATTATCCATATTTACGAGTGCTTTCTTTTTTTCTTTTTTCTTTTTTTTTGTTACTTTTGTTATTTTGTTTTTCATAATACCGCTCTTAAATATGTATTGATTTTAATTCATCTTTTTCTTCTTTCTTTTTAACTAATTTTATTTGAATTTTACGTCTGTAAAATAATAATGACATTTTTTTTTTTCTTGTGGATTTTACAAATCTGAAGATGGTCAACATTTTCCCGAAAACTCATTTTTATTGAATAAAGCCTAATTCACATAATTGTTTTCCTGTCATGTTCATTATATATATGTGTGTGTGTGTATGTGTGTGTGTAATATAAATTTCACCTATCTATTTAAATTTATGTATGTATGCATGTATGTATGCCTAAAAGTTTCGACAAAGGCGACGGATTTGCACGAGGTCGGAATTGTTTTAAAACTCGACCCTTTGGGCGACAAATATCAGAGAATTGGCTAAATACAATAATTTCTACATCCTCAATTGGGCACTTTTCTACAGGGAGAGGTCGATTTTTTCGCCGATATTTTCGAAAGTCATCGCCTCTTTTCTTTTGACTAGCCTTAATTTAAATGTCCGTAACTTACAGTTTGGCGATGGACGCAACAGTAAAGACGTTACGTTTTTTTCGCGTTCTTTTCCTCCTTCGCGGTATGGGTTCGAACCTGCCTACCTAATAACACTTTTTTTTATTGCTCAACACAGACCGCCAAACATCCGAGCAATATATACATGTGTGTGGGGGGTGTAGATAGAAGAAGAAGAAGAAGAAGAAGAAGAAGAAGAAGAAGAAGAAGAAGAAGAAGAAGAAGGAAAGAAGATAGAGAGTTTTATTGTAGTTCAACACCTGAATGATATTCGTATATATCCGGATTAAATATTTTATTTGTGCTTATTATTATTTCTAACTGTTTTTCTTCTTTTTGCTATAAAATAAAAGTTATTTATATACATAGAATTATTAATTATTTCTTCATTTCCTTGAAGTTTTCCTGTTAGTTTTAGTCTCCACTTTCCGTATTATTTGTTCACTAGAAGTTCTCACGCGTGGTATCATTCATTTTCCTTGAATAAAATCGAGTTGCTTTCCTACAACAGCCTTTTACCATTGATTTATCGCTGATAACGTTAATTTCATTTTTACTCGCTGCGAAAAGTTATGCCGCGCTCATACCTATTTTGCTCTCTTTACTAATGCACTGAATTGCAGAAGAAGGCAATTTATTTCTCGAACTGAAAACGATCGGCGATTTCTATTGCTAGAATTAAGCAAGTCTCGTGTTGTGCAACGCGCTGCACGATGGAAACAGCGTAACGGAAGTCAGACATTTTCAAATTCTTTATGTGGTCATGAACTGTTTGTAAAACACCAGGCAGCAACAGTTTCTAATCTCAACATAAAAAAGAAGATAATATCCATAAAATTGAACTTGTCAGTTCAAACAATATCAAAAACTACTTCTTTAGAACAAATACATTTAAATATTTCAAAATTATCGTTTTAAATAAAAGAAAACACTTTATATAATAAAATATTGAACACAAAAATTATATTTTACTATCAACAAAAAAAACATACCAAACATAAAAATATAACACCCCAATTCTAAAATCTCATTGTTTTAGAGAATTTATTTCCCAAAAATTGTTTTCATTATTTCCTGTTTCCCTGTTCCATTATTTTCGATGAAGACAAAAAAAAAAAATAATGGAGCAAATTCAACTTCAGTGTACTTATGAAGGAGAATCTAATTCGTCCATAGCTTTCCTTGATGTATTAGTAGCGAAAACACCATCCAGTTACCTTACATAAACATACCGTAAACCTACATTCACGGGACTGTATACGCGCTGGAATTCATTTTGCCCCCGAAAACGTAAAATAAATTATATTTGGATCCTAACACATCGTGCCCTTATGATCTGCTCAAAATCAAAATTGGATGAGGAATTTAAAATAATTACTGATACCCTCTCCAAAAATGAGTACCCTTTGGATGTGATTAGGTCAGTTATACAAAGGACAATAACAGAGTCCTCTGAAACTAAAATTCAAACGGTTAATAAATGTCCAGTATATCTGCGTTTACCTTGACTGGGGACAGTAAGTGAGAAATTTACAAAGCAAATCAGCTCAACAGTGAAAAATTGTTATTTTGCTTCAAATATACTTGTGTTCTCTACGAGAACGTTAATGCCATCCTCTCGAAAAGATGTTCTACCCCCTATCATAATAATAATGTATACTAAACAACAGACGTAATTGCCAATACATACGGGTCTTCAATTACTGATCACCTTATTAAAACCCCGTCTTGTGCAGCGAATTTTAGCACGAATTCTTTTTCAAGCCTGAGTCGTGATCACTCATTATTTCATTTAAAGATCTTGGAGACTGTTCACGTACGGTTTAGAACGCCTTTCTTATGCAAGACGACGGAATGCCTCTTGGGTTTGAGCGTGATTAGTCTCTAGGATCTTCGTGTAATATAACGTCGCTGCATTTCAATAGTTTCCCCCAATTTTCCCCCATAACGTAACGCAACGTTATGTTTATTTGTACATATTTTCGATTCCCATTCGTGTTTTTTCTCTCGAATCCTTCGATACAGTTTTCATAAAGCGAGGGCGAAACCGGTCAGCTGACTCCCCCATTTAAAAAAAATTTCTCTTCACCTCGTTAACTTTATTTTAAACGTTGACTTTATTTTAAACATTTTAATCATGAATTTTTATCTTCCTTATATGATTCCATTATATATATATATATATATATATATATATATATATATATATATATATAACTTGAGTTTCTTAAGCTATAATCGAAACGAAACCAAAACTTATGAAAAGTTCTTGATAAAATTATTTATAAAAAAAAATAGATGACTAAAGAGCCATCAGCTATAATCGAAACCGAAACCAAAACTTATGAAGAATTCTTGGTAAAGTTATTTATTACAAGAAATGGAAGTCCATAACAATTAAATGACATTCACTCAAAATTAATAATGCACACGCTATCCTATTAATATATTTGTTGAAGAATTTCCTCATTATATTCTGTTAATTCTGATACTTGATATATATATATATATATATATATATATATATATATATATATATATGGGGGTGTAAATTAAATATCTAAATAATTAGAACATTAAACTGTCACGAGGTGTACTTGTGTGATTTTACCTGACAGAAGTTCTTTAATTTCTAGTCGGTAATTCTGATAGTCCATTAGGCCGAAACCCTGACAATGCGGATGTAAGCTATACATTATTATTATTATTATTATTATTATTATTATTATTATTATTATTATTATTATTATTATTATTATTATTAAATATCTAATATATGTTTTTTTTGTTTTGTTTTTTTTTTGCAGGTTACAGTGACCCCTTCTGCATGCTGGGGATTATGCCAAGCCGGCCTGTGGAGTATCAATCAGGGGAGGCCACCAATTACTCGGACGAAGACTCGCCAAAATACCGCGACAAAAAAGGCTTGAAGAAGTTCTCAACGAGCAGTCTGCACAAAAAGAAGGACAGACTGCAAGCCGTGAGAGACCTTTTACCAGCCAAACTCATCCGAACAACAACAGTCAAGAAGAACACGCTGAATCCAGTCTGGAATGAACGGTTCAGATTGTAAGTTTGATTTTTTTTTACAGAATCTTTACAAATTTGTTGGGTGTTCGTCAAATATCTCAAATCGTCACCGTGGATTCATATTTTTGCAAATATTGAATTAACATCTGGTTTTAACAATCTTTGATTTTAATTATTATGGAATTACTTTTTTATTTTAGCTGATCTTAAATTAACCTTGATTTTAGCTACTATGAAATTATCTTTCTGATCTTTATTATTAGACATTATATAATTAAATTCTGATTCAACCTACTATGAAGATAATATTTGACGTTAAATACAATGTAATTAACTTTTCATTTCGACCACTATGGATTTAACTTCTAATTCTTACCACGTTCAATTCAGTCGAATTAATTTTAAATTTTAGTTATTCCGGAATGAACTTTTGATTTATGCAATAGTGCTATTTTATAATTTCTAAATACACAATAAGTTTTTTACACACTATTAAATTAGCAATTAACTTTTGGTCGTATTCGCTATGGAAGTTTCTTTTTTTACTTAAACAACTGATAGCCTGTTAAATCTGAAGCTAGTGACGTTTAAACCAGCAACTAATAACTACCTTCATTATTCCAGAGATTGTGTTTTCGGTGGAATTAGTTTGTCTAGCTTAATGTCAATACTGCTGGACCAATCGTCATTAAACTTGGTTAAAATATCGGGCATGATCTAACTTTGAATCGGTTTGATTTGTGAATATCTGGGTCATGGTAAAGGTGACGGAAATATACGTTAGTTCTGAACATCGTAGAGGTTTTCAACTTGGTCCATATTGTAGCCAATGAAGTTCTGCATCTGATATAATCTTGATCACGACCTTAAAATGTTCGTGCCTGATCCAAATTTTGACTAAATTTCAACTCGCAATTTTTCCAAATATAGATCTGATGCTTGTTAATAACGGTAACTACTATCTAAAATTTCATTCTGCTTTGAGTCATCAACGTCTACGTTTTCATTGAATAACTTCGAAAATAATCATTGCATAATAATAATTTCATAACTTCGGAAATACCCATGCAATATGGAGACAAAAGGTTTAGCTAAGGCAGTGAGACATGTTTATGTTTGCAGATGGAATGTGCAATCTTACGATTGACTTATGTTCCGGTTAATGTATACATTTTTTCCAAAAATGGTGACTTTTTTCAATTTTTAAGCTATGTGAAATAATAAATACAACTATTTCAATAATAATATGTTCTTGTAATAAACTTCTTTTTTTTCTAATTAATTTTTAGTGCTTTGTAAATTAATGTTATACTTGTATATAATTTGTTGTATCACACTTTATAAATATTACATAGAGTTTTATTAGTGAAACTAGTGAATATGGCCTGCTTTGTGAGAGTAATCTGGACAGTTTAGACATAATTACATTCATAATTGGGTTTTCAATCATTATATTTCATTAGATCATCTGTGATTTATCGGACAACATCGAGTAAATACTTTTAATTGTATGCATAAGTTTGTTTTGTTAAAAATATATACCGTTTTACAGTTTTTCTAAACTTCATTGACAAACGTAATTGCCAATTCGTATATGTGATAAACGTTAGATATCGTGACACAAACTGTGAACCTTTCGAGATTGTCAGCGACGATGAAGCCAACAGCAATAAGATGGCGTGAGGCTGTTGGTAAAACTTGTGTGTCTTTGGCGCCGTCCGATTCAGTAGCCGGCATTCAGGTAGTCCGTGGGGAAGACTTGTTCCGACTTTGAAAGATGGTCACGTTTAACATAATTAGTTGTAAAAAAAACTTCTCAGAAGTTGGTTGCTTTTTAATTTATATGAATATATAAAACAAAAGCAGAACTTATCTTCTTTGTATGCTTAGTTTACCAGAACTAAAATCGACATTCTATCATCTTTCGTTGTAACAAAGTTCTGAAATATATCTTGTTTGATGATTATAGATATTCACTTAAATAGAAATGTATGATACAAAATCGTTTGAGGGGCGAGTAGACTTTACTTCCAAGCGTACAAACACATAAAACAAATCAAATGAAAGAGACACTCCTAATCAGGCGAAACGCGCAACTAACATCGTCATACTTAAAGTTATGCCACATGACTGATAAGTACGCTCGTTATTTAATACTGATGTTAAAACAATGATATAAACAATGTTTTCATTCAATCTATATAAAAATTATGCCGAATCTTTTGCATTAACGAAAATATAATGCGTGTTTATTTATATTTTTAACTTAAAAGGCAATTTTTATTCTAAGCATTTCAGAACAATTATTTAAAGAAGATATGTCTACGCTATCATTATTTTCGTGGAAGGTGCTCGACTGAGCTTCAATCTCTGGTTTCTTCTTGAAATACATTCACGTCTCTCTACTATAACTTCAAAAAAAATTCCGTTCTTTTAATAAAATGAAATGAAATACGTATTAGATAAGTTTGAAGCCGAAACAATGCATTATCTTCTCTTCTTTCTTCTATCTATTTATCTATCTTCTATCTTCTTTATCTATTCTTCTATTTATCTATCTATCTATCTATCTATCTTCTATTCTTCTATCTTCTGTCTATCTATCTTCTTCTTCTATCTTCTCTCCTCTTCTCTTCTCTTCTTCTCTTCTTTTCTATCTTCTATCTATCTATCTTCTTCTATCTATTCTTCTTCTATCTTCTCTCCTCTTCTCTTCTCTTCTTCTCTTCTTTTCTATCTTCTATCTATCTATCTTCTTCTATCTATTCTTCTTCTATCTTCTCTCCTCTTCTCTTCTCTTCTTCTCTTCTTTTCTATCTTCCATCTATCTATCTTCTTCTATCTATTCTTCTTCTATCTTCTTCTATCTTCTTCTTCTTCTATATAAATAAAATGAACTCATTTTTCCCTCCAACTTTAACCTTAATAGGATTAAAAATTATATTACATGCAAATGCAATGCGTACCGGCTATGGCACATTATCTAAGGTTTGCTATAGGCCTATTAACTCTACAGTACCTCGACAATTGTACATTCCTATATTTTTCCGGTGAGAGCCCACTACCAAAATCGCTTAGATTCAATGAAAGTTGCAAAAATGTTTCTCTCTATTAGATTCCTCCTTTCCCCTCTTCCCATTTACACCGCATCGGATGCATTCGCAAGGAACACTACGATGAAACACACCGGTTTGGAATCGTACTAGGTTATTATGCCGTTTTTTGTTTGTTTGTTTTTTTTAATCGCTTTTCCCTGATTTATACTTTCTCTTTTTTTTTCCATAATAAAATAGAAATAAAAAAAAAAAATAAATAAAAACGCGAAAACGCGATTACTATTATTGTTTTGTTTTTGCTTTTTTTTTTTTTTTTGTTAGTATAAGACGCAATCTCCGAGAGTAACCGGATTTTACTTCCGGTTTTAACGACTCTAACTGAAATCTAACTATGACCTTTATTTATTAGTACGTTCAACTCAACATTTATTTTTACACAAAGATTACAACGCAACGATATCGTATATTCACTTGCATTACACTTAAATTAAAATTCAAACAAATAAATTCATTTAGAATTCGAGAAAACAAAAACATTCATTTACAATTCGAGTGTGATGTGACTACTGAAACTAAACCAAAACAAAGTGCGGAATTGATATTTGACCAAATTCACTTTTTTAGTTAATTCATCATGTTTTTATTTTGTTTTTTGTTTTTTGGTTTGTTTTTTTTAGTTTTATTTTTTTTGCGTTTTCGCCTCAATGATTCGAGTTCGACCCCCCTCCTTCAAACTTTTTTGGGATTTTTCAAACACACAGGCACCGCTGGACCGTTCGTATTGCACCACGTTCATCTTTTTAATTGTTTTTTTTTTACACGATTTTTTATAGTTTTAACATTGTTTGTTTTTTAATATTTAAACAGGGTTATGACTTCGCTTTGTTTTCTTATTACTCCCCCCCACAATACACGCCTCTAAAAACCAGGGCAACGCCAGGTACCCCACGCTAGTTACAAAACAAAATAAACAGATATTTATTTTGTTTGAAATTTATATTTGAATTTATAAATATATTTCGAAGCTACACTTAGTCTTCAGTATGTTTTTTTTTTGCCATGTCATTGCTTGAGCATAGAATCAGCAAGTAGAAGCCCGTTTGTTGTTTTTACGGTAGTCTTTTCAAGTGTCGGAACGGTGCGTTGGTCACGCGGAATTCACGGTAGGGTTTATTCAAACTCAACCAGCGCTTTTATCAAGGAACACTAATCTAATGTGATTTCCTTTCCTTTCTTTTGTTTTGTGTTGATTCAGTTTCGTAATCTTCATATTTTCATTATCTTCTTATTCACGTCATTTTTCTTATTCACGTCATTTTTATAATTCATCCTCATACTCCTCTCTCTATTTCTGTTATTTGTAGTACTCCCTGTACGACAAAATTTAACACAACGTAAATTAATTGGATTATTCGTAGCATTCATCGATTCTTATTTACAAACGTTTCGGTTAATGCAACCTCCAACTTCTTCGGATTCATTTTTTTTAACTTGAGAATTTTCTAATCGAACTTTGGACTCTTTACATCGAACTTTATCTAGTACTTTCTTCTTTACGTCACTGGTCCTTGCAGACAATTCTTATATAAATGTTCGAAGATTTTTACCTGTTGTTGTTTGTAGATGTATAATCTTATTACTTATCACTCTCCATCCCTACTTATTACTCCGTATTCGGAGGTTGCATCGATCGAAACGTTGTACAAATAACACTCAAGATAAGAAATAGTCTGAATAATTCGAGTCATAAAACGTTTGGATCCTCATCTCAAAAATCCAGAAACATGAACGGTGTTCTATATGAATAGAAAAGCGAGTAGTTGAAATTTATAAACAGACAAGAAAGATAGAGAGTAAGGCTTATCGAAAAGCAGCGCCTATGTCAGCCGATATTTGACTTTTAAGTTGACCTTGTATAAAATCAATTACAATATGAGCATTAATAATGATAAAATAGTAGATAAGAACACCATTAAGAAAATTGCCATATGAGTAACGGCACGAAAAATGAAACGAATAATGAGCAAGAATAATGAGTTCAAAATTAACTTACAAAATTTAATAGAGCGATCTTTTTTGCTTATTACAACGCATTTCTTACAAAAGACATATTGCTAGTCTCTATCTGCTCTATAGATATTTCGACTTAGCTCCATTCTTTAGTTCCCGTTATAAAACATTCACATCAAAATTTACTTTGCTACCACAACGAAAATAACTTTTCTTTTATCTTCTGTGTGCTTAGTATCAAGCATTCCACGGACAGTTTTTCTTCACAAGGGCTTTTTGTCCACGGAACACATTGTTGCAAGATTGCTTCCCTGTTGATTACAATATGGTCATCTTCAAAATTAATATCAAGAGATCCATGCCATAAACATTCTAAAGAAGTAATCAAACTTCTATTAACTATCCAGAATTCTCATGAGGCTTTTCATTTTTCAACTATCATTCCATATTATTAATCGTTATCCTTGAGTGGCGCTCGGCCTAGATAAATAGTGATTTACTAAAAAATAATTTTAAGTTTCTTAAATTTATACTAAAATTCTCCACATGAACCTATGTCCTAATGGTTAGAAGTGTTGGTTAACAATCAGTTCTCAGATAGTCTTATTATAGGATACAGATTACTACATAAGAATGAAATAAATAAACATTTCGTCTCATGCCTCACTGAATATGAACAATCTACCGCTGTGGATTAAATGCAGTGTTCAAGTCAATATTCTGTCTAGATTTCTAAGCTCAACTGAAAGATCTTCAAGTTCGAATAGTTAAAATGAAAAAAAAACTTGAGGTTAAATCAACTAAAACGTCGCGAATATTAAAAGCAAAATTAGAATTGTAGTCCGAACAATAGAAAATAGAATGTGAATTACATTAAATTAGGTCAGTTTTCATCACGCATAGTAAATAGTAAGGCTGACATACCAAAAAAATAGTGAAATTAAAATTTAGGAAAAAAAGGATGAAAATAATTGTTTTCTATTTTTCTTTTTCAAAGGCACTTTACTTTTACTGTTGAAATAATGTAATACAGTGTTTTTTTGTTTTTTTACTTCCTCTTTTTATTTTATACGACATAATTGAATAAGTTATACATTATTTTTAGAAAACAAAGTATATTGTTAAATATTAGATAAGCATGCGACAAACTAGTAACAAAAAGGAACACAGACACGTTATCAGCGCTGAATTTGAAGATGTTGCGATCGATTCGTTCGATCATATTCATTGAATTAAAATCAGCTTTATTAGGCAAAACTCAACATTTTTTATGATTAAGCATGGAGGTTGATTATCTGCACGCATGTGGAACTGTGTTCCGTTTTTCTAGCTTTCCAACTGACTACAATATGGTCGTCTTCAAGTCCAACATAAACAAATTCTTGATAAACCATCCCCATACGTAATCCAATTTATCAAATTTCCACTACTAATGATTACTACGATATTTTCCTATTGACTTCCGTACACACATTAACCTTTATCCAAGAGTGACCTCCGGGCCTTGGTAAGTGGTGACTCCTTTTTTAAAAGAATATGTGTAATAATATTATGTTCTTATATACGTCACTACCCTCCAACTTTTTTAAAGATGGAATCGCTCAACTGCCAAAGATACAGTATAAAAAGTAGAGTGCTCAATACTATTGCAGAGCAAATATGTGTTTTATTTTTTATTAACGTTTTATGTGTTTTATTATTGTTATTATAGGATTGAATATATATATATGTGTGTGTGTGTGTGTGTGTGTGTGTGTGTGTGTGTGTGTGTGTGTGTGTGTATGTGTGTGTGTGTGTGTGTGTGTGTGTGTGTGTGTGTTTTATTTTTTTATTACCGTTTTATCTGTTTGGTTACATATTTTTCGGATGTTGAACCATGTTTACGATCCAACAGCCTCGTCAGACATTACAGAAACGGTTGTTAGTATTTGGAAGAATTGTTTTAGAAGAAATACGAGAAAAGGAGGGGTTAGGAGATAATAAGGGGAGGAGACAGATATTGACAATATTTCAGTTTAGAAGGTTAAAATACATTAGATTGTATTGTGTGTGTGAGGGTAGTAGATTCAGGTAGACGTGGGTGGAGATATATAGGGAGGGGGTGGAGAGAGGATGGTAAAGAAAAAAGAGAGGGGGTAAGGAGAGAGGGGTGTGGAGTTTCAATTTTTAGGTTTTAAATTTTGACTGCTTTTTACTTGTTCAGCCATGTATATGAAGTAGATGAGATAGGGAGAGAGAGAGAAAGGGTTTTTGTAGGTGTCATGTGTTTGACAAGTACAAGGTTTCATTTAAAATTTTCGTAGTCGCTGTAAGTTGACTTATTCATTTCAGTTGACAATGAGTTGTTTTCAGGTAGTTAAGGATTAATACATGCGCTAACGCACGCGCAAATGCGCATACATACACATACATATGTACGTTTCTACACATCCATATACAGACACATACGCACATACACATATATATAACAATGTATATGGAGACATACCTGCAGTTATATGTAGACATACACGCACATACACACAAGTCCTATACACATATACATACTCACATATATACGTAGACACATATACATATACATATACATATATATATATATATATATATATATATATATATATATATATGTACATCTACTTGTTACTGGATATACATCTCCAGTAAGAAGTAGATGTACATTTACATACATACATGATGATTGCAAGGCCTTGTCAGACGAGTGCCACTCCCTCAGATACTTAAAGTCCAGGGGCCCAAAAATGACTTCCATCGCCACAGGACTATTTTTATAGACAAATGCCTGAGGGAGTATCTATACACAGATGATGTTACAGAGTCTTAGCTTTGTACGACAGCTAAGTCTTTCTCTTTCTCTCTCTCTCTCTCTCTCTCTCTCTCTCTCTCTCTCTCTCTCTCTCTCTCTCTCTCGGTTCAAAATGTTGAGATCCAGTAACAAGCAAGAGCAAGATAGCCAGCAACAGGTTAAACTGCAGACCAGCTTGATGCGGGTACTCGTCTACCGCTTTATGGTTTTTTAAATCAGAGATTTGCTTCTCCTATAAAGGTTGCCTTCACCACGGCTTACGGGAGCCCTCTCCACCCCAGCACACACATACATACACACAAACACACATGGTGCTAGTTGGCCGATGACCCCGAAAAAAGAGTTTTGTTTTTAATCCTTCAGGGAGACTAGCCGCCATCCTCACCAAACAAGTCTGGTTTACATACATACATTAAAACACATGTACGTACATACACGTATACACAATTACATAAATATACATATTTATAAAAATATAAATCTACAGACATATATAGACATATATATACATATATACACAGACAAGTGTATATTTATACCAAGTAAATAGAGTAAAGTTAGAATAAATAAATAATAATAAATAAATAAGTAAATACAGAGGTGTAGTTAATAATGTGAGTTTAGGGAGACGCATCGTTAAGTTCATATATATATGGGTGGGCTCCTAACATGGTGCTTTGGGCAGTGGTTATGTTTAACTTTATTTTCAGTGTTAATGTATTGTGGATACATGCATATAACCTCAGTATAGCTATACATACGTTCAGCCATGCATACCCATAGATCCACACATATATACAGACATTAATACCCAGATGTACGCTTTTTTTTTCTTTACCATCCTCTCTCGGCCTCCCCCCCCATATCTCCACCCACGCCTACCTGAATCTGCTACCCCACACACACAATACAATCTAATGTACTTCAACCTTCAAAACTGAAATATTGTCGATACCCATCTCTCTCCCCCTTATTATCTCCTACCCCCTTTTTTTCTCGTATTTCTTCTAAAACACTTCTTCCAAATACTAACAACCATTTCTGTAAGGTCTGACGAGGCTGTTGGATCGTAAACATGGTCCAACATCCGAAACATATGTAACCAAACAGATAAAACGGTAATAAAAAAAATAAAACACACACACACACACATATATATATATATATATATATATATATATATATATATATATATTTAATCCTATAATAACAATGACCGTTCATTGATTGAGATTGTCGAACTGACTTCCTCATCTTGGTTGTTATTGTCACAACGGAGGGCAAAACGGCCGAAACGTTGTGACAATAACAACCAAGATGAGGAAGTCAGTCCGACAATCTCAATCAATGAAAACACCTCATCTCAAAAATACAGACAATAACAATGACCGTTCAATTTTGATTATTCCATTTCTAGCTGGCTACAAGCATGAGCATCTCCATCCGAACTTATACATATTTCATGTCTGTTGTGCGAACGATAGAAACCGACTGATAATTAAGTACTCCTCCCTAAAACTGTGATTGGTCAGACAAGATCACATCTCGCTCAACTGAAATTTTACCCTTTACTATCAAACACATATATTTAATGCACCTCTTTCTTCTATTCCAGCGACCTTGATGAAATTAGTGCAGATTGCTTACATTTAGACATCTGGTAAGTACTGCATTTTGTAGATTGATTCGTTTTTGTTCTTCTGTATATTTCGCAATATATCAAGCTGTTTAAGTTTTTAAAGCCAAAGCAAAATGACTGTGAGAGATTCGTTGTACACAAGTTTGTTTGTTTTTTGTTCTTTGTTTTTTTGTTTTTTTTTACCCAACTTTCCAATGTGATGAAATTTGGCAAACCGGTGATATAACGTTGGGGTTATGTTTTATATTTGTATATAAGACCGAAAATGATTGGTTTCTGAATTATAGGCAATCAAGAAAAACATTGATTAACATTGTTTATTGTAAACAATTAACACGCACAGTTTATTTTTATCGGATCAATGATCGTTATCTCTGTGACGGGATCACCAGTAAAAATAAGTGTAGGTTTTGTTTTGCCACATTCAATAAAAAAGGTGAAATAAATTACATAAAAACAATTACTTAATATTGGGTACTGCAAACTTTGGATTTTTATATTTTAAAGAACATAATACAATCGACTGAAACAGGTAAATAAATATCATTAGTGTCCTGAATATGACCTTAAACTATATCCAGTGGTGAGGTCCCAGCTTGCGGGCTTTGGGGAGTGTGAAGCCACCCTTTAATTACCATTGTTCCTAGGTCCACTCTGACCCGGAGTGGTAGTACCTGTTAGGGTCCTAACTTTGGGTTAAATAGAAACCGACTTGAAAACAACAAATATATTCTATTAAAAAAATTTTCTTCAAAATCTTTGGATTCTGCATAAAATAACCTGAAAAGGGTTGATATGCCGTAAAACAAAAACAACCAACTAACCAAACAAACAAGACTAGTCTAGTAAGATATGAACGACCAGGGAAATAAGAATCTTAGTAGAAAGATGGCCAATTACACATATTAAGGGTAACCTCGAAACAGGAGGTATGTGTAATATGGTTTGAACCCGGTATGATTGGTTTGCTTTTGAGCTGATCAACTTCATATGTTTTATTTAATGCCGAAAGACAAGACATTGTATGCTATTAATTGAACACAACTTTCTATTTTATTAGTTCACGTCTTTTATAATTGTATTATTGCATAATTGAAAGCAATTAACTCGATATGATTTACACTCCGTACAATTCCGTAGTCCGCTACAGTACGTTTGTAACAGAGTGTGAACACACATATAAAAATGCATCCGAAATGGCGTCACTGTTAGGGGAAAATATACACTTAAAAAATGATGATCATGATAGACAGAGATAATGTTAAAGATCGCGTTAGAGACGTGGATGACGTTCGAGATCATGTTAGATGACATTTGAGGGCACGTTCGTGAAGACGATCACCGCTGTAACGAGATAATGGGGAAGTTAATGTCGTTGTACACAAAAACGCAAGTTGTAGTTCTTTCCTATTCTTTGTCTATTTTGCGATTAAGGTTTCCGGACAGCGTTACATGCAGTCATTACACAAGACATGTAAAACTTGCGGTCATTTCCAAGGACACTTTGCGTCCGCATAAAGCATAATTTAATTTCCTCATGTAGCGATCAAAGTTCTTTTTTATTATTATTTAACCTAGATAAACGTGCGTGCTCACAGAAAAACGTCGTATTTTTCTTTTTGTTTGTATGAAATGATGGAAATCCGTTACTTGCATGAGGAAAGGATTTCTACATAGATGTCCACTATCTGGCCTTTCTGGGTAGGAAGAAACACAGGTTACCTTAGCTTGGTTATAAAGACAAAATTCTACAATCCTAATAAATTTTATTCATACAGTTTCGTTAACACAAAATACATGATCGAGAAAGAGATATGTATACCAGATGATTTTAAGTACGAGTTCGTTATCTCGCTTAGCCAAACTTGTGACTAACTGCGTTTTGTCAACGTAGCATTTAAAAACTAACGGTTGGAAAAGCAGTGAGAAAAGGTTTAGCAGAAGTGCTATCCTCGCAAACATGTTCTGGTCGGACAACGTATATATCATGTTCTAACGCCGCAGGTTAAACAGGAAATAGATTGTAATTATATAATTGTCACACCTTTCTTTACACTTAAACAATATATGACGTTCGATTTCGAAAGCAGAAACTTCATCCAATGAATACAAGGGGCGTGCAATAAGTAATGCCCTGACCCACTTCCCATAGGAGTAGAGCAACGAAACTTGGCACAGTTATTAGTCTTTCTCTACATAGGAACCACCCAGAGGTATGCATTTCTCCTATCGTTTGATGCAGCTCTGGAGACCGTTTTTGTAGAACACCCCAGGTTGGTTCTCCAACCACGACGTGACTTCACAAATCAACGCTGCATCATCTGGAAAACGCTTTCCTTTCAAAAACAACTTCATGGCTGATCTGGCGACATGCGAGTTGTGGACCGGAGCGTTGTCCTGCAGGAGGAGGGTACCGTTGCTGATCTTGTCCCGGCTCTTGATTTTGATAGCTTCCCTTAATTTCCTCAAAAATGAAGCATAATAGGCTCTTGTAATTATGGTACCCTTTGCCAGGAAATCTGTCATCACTACTCCGTCCTGGTCCCAGAAGACTGTGAGCATGACCTTGCCAGCGGAGGGCTGCACCCTTGCCTTCTTTGGAGGTGGTGAGTCCAAGTGCTTCTACTGCATTGACTGGGCTTTGGTCTCTGGATCATAGTGATGGACCCAGGTTTCATCCTGTGTTATCAGTCTTTTGAAAAACTTTGACTCATCTTGACACATCTCCAAATTTATCCTCGAGAACTCGACGCGTTCTCGCTTCTGGAATGGTGTGAGCAACCTGGGAATCCATCTGGCAGACACCTTATGCAAATGGTCATGAATGATAGTTTCCACATACCCTGTACTAATCTTGACATCTTGGGCTATTTGGCGAATAGTAATGCGCTGATCTTCCAAAATAGCAGCCTCAACTTGACGGACAGATGCCTCATCAATGGCAGAAGGGGGCGACCAGGTCTGGGAGCTTTTTCCACAGACTTCCGGCTATGTTAAAATTCACGATGCCAGCGTTTTACAAGGTCATATGACGGGGCATTATCTCCATAAGTTTCTTTCATTTCATCAAAACTCCCCTGTGGTGTGCGTCCTTTCAAATACAAAAACCGGATCACTGCTCGACATTCAAAAGGATCCATTTCACACCTGACTCAGTTCAAACACCTGTAAAACAGAAACCACATCGCCCGTAGAGATATAAATCATTGCACATGCAAAATTTCAGCTAGATTGGACAACTGGAAGTTGGTCAGTGGCATTGCTTATTGCACACCCCTCGTAAGTTTCTTTTTAATTATTAAAATAAAACTACAGCTGAACCCCGGGATACGATGAGATACGGGTTTTCATGTTATTATATAGAATACGATGTTTCGACTCCTGGTTACGGTATTTTCCCCGCCTTACGATGTTAATATAATGTTGTTTCATTATATACATGTGTAATTATATACTGTAATGTATTTTCTTACTAATTTTTAATATATATTGTATAAAATTTTGCTTATGCCCCGCCATACGGCGATTTCATCACTCCCGGGACGGATTAATTCCGTATTCCGGGGTTCAAAATAGTAATTTTATACCTTTTAAAAGTATGCTTTAAAAACTATTAGAAAAAAATTCTGCAATAATATTATCAGTCCACTTCAATTAAATGATGACAACAATAATTGATTGGCCTGATTGATCTCAGAAGAGATTGCACTTATAAAGCACCGTGTGGTGAGTTTTATTCTTTGTTTCACGTCAAATCAACTTTGCGTTGTTTAATATCCACCGATAATATTGTAAATAGTGCATTTTATGGAATAACTTCAGCAAAAAAACTTTTTGTTTTTATTATTTTACCGCTAGCCGACATAACATATTCCATAGCTATTATTTCAAGTGTCGTCGGGTGCGACATAAGTGATGCTTGTATATAGACCCATAACAGTTAAACATATTTCTAGATTCCATGAAACTAAAAATACTATTCCAAAATTCTATTCGATTTACAAACGAAAATGATATTTGAAACTTAAACGCGCCTGAACAACGAATGTGTTATTTCAACTGTTACAGACAAAAATTCAGTGTGATGGACAAAATACTATTTCAAACAAACATGCCACAGTAACAAAAATGCTATTTTAAAGATAATAGACCGGTTTTTATATTTATAACATTTGAGACGAGGGTACGATATTACAAGGGAAATCTCAATCGGTATACCAGTTGTGAGTAAGTAGTTACAATGCATTGTGTTTCACGTTACCGCTGGCCAAACGTATTATAGTAAATTTTGTTGGTCATTTCGTGAAGAAGCTATAAACTAAAGATCATACGAACGAAAACCGATTTGCTTCCGGTAATAAGTTGTTTATTCTCATATACTGAGATAGAAAGGATTAGTGTAAGTTGTCATTGAGGCTTGCATCTAGAGAGCATAGGAGTTATAAGCACCATCTGTTGTCTAGGTGAGCGAGTTTCGATACCATCCTAAAGTAGTCGCTTGTCTAGCCGCACTGAAGATCAGTGTTAGTGCAAAATAATCTGTAGATGACTATATATATATATACCTTTTAATATATATATATAGTTCTCTCTCTCTCTCTCTCTCTCTCTCTCTCTCTCTCTCTCTCTCTCTGTATATATATATATATATATATATATATATATATATATATGTATATTGTGTGTGTGTGTGGTCACGAATAGGCTCTTATATGGTTGACTATTATAGAAAACGGATCACATATAATGATAGAAGATGTATCAAGACACAGGAATGGATATGTTTGATCTGGTAGAACGGTGGTTCATTAAAATTGTGGGGTCTGCGTTCGCGCCTGGTCCACAAAGTATGGAAATGAAAAATTTTAAAATGAAAAAAAAAAACGTTTACAAGGGTTTTTATAGATGTACATAATAATACTTTGATAAGTATGTTTTAACTTAGGGGTGGTATAATAAAATTGTGAGGTCTGCATTCGCACCTGGCCTCCATGGACTGGAAATAGGTACAAATTTTAATAAAGATTTTTCATATCTATCTGCGTAAGTATACTTTGATAATTATGTTTCAGTTTGAAGAAATATGGTATAATAAAATTATGGGGTGTTCGTTCGCGCCTGACCTCCATAGAATGGAAATATGTCACAAAGCTTAACAAGGTGTTATGATATAGATCCACAGAATATTGTGATAAGTGTTTCAGTGTGAACAGGTATGGTATAATAAATTATGGAGTTTATCTATTTTATTTTTACTTTCATCATATTTGGCTTTGGTTTTGAATCCCCCAAATTCGAAGCTATCTCTTTACAACCCTTCCTTTTCATAACCTATCATACTTTCATAAATCAGAGTCCATTTTCTGTAGGCTACTTTTGAACCCAGTCAACGACGAGTACTTTTGCTAGTATATATATATGTGTGTGTGTGTGTGTGTGTGTGTGTGTGTGTGTGTGTGTGTGTGTGTGTGTGTGTGTGTGTGTGTGTGTGTGTGAGAGAGACTAATGGAAATAGTATTCTGACGAGATAAAAAGATAAAAAGGAACAACCCAAGTTACACGTCCATCAACGTTTCGTCTTCATTGTAAAACTATTTCTGGATGAATGAATTTAAGAAAATACAACAAATGTATTTTCAAATATTGTACTGGCATTTTCTTTTCTTCAATTCATTCATCTAGAAGAAGTCTTACAATAAAGACGAAACGTTGGTAGATGTGTGACTTGGTTTGTTTCTCTCTTTATCTCTCTCTCACTCTCTCTCTCTCTCTTTACATATATATATATATATATATATATATATATATATATATATTAAAAAGAGTTTACGTGGATCAATCAACGTTTTGACGTTAACACGTTAGTTGGAACTCTAAATAACTCAAGTAATTAAAGTTGAAATTATCCACGAAAAGTAGACAGAATAAAATGTGACAGCCGAAGGTTAACCTATTAAAAATATTATTCATTTGTGACAGCCGAAGGTTAACCTATTAAACATATTATTAAATTATTTGTCCTATGATTCGACAGGCTTTCCTTTTTACCCAAGGAATTGGTCGAGCTCATGTACATGTAACATCAATACAATGCGTAAAACTCTCTTTCCTCGCTCCCCAACTTTCAATCGTCCAGACAATGTACATGCTTAGTTCTACGGTAAGCAATTCATTTCGGTAAGGTAAAATAACTACTCTCACACACTATTCCTCATATATTAAATGTTTACATACGCATATTATAAGGGATGGTTAACAATCGTATACACACATTCATTCATTCATTTTCCCGCACTAATATTACTGCATTAAAAACAAATAAAAATATTCTCAATTTAATTCACTACTATTTTCATACTTAGGCCCGTTAAATAGAAAATATTTTTTAATTTAAAATTTATCAATCAAATATCAAATACATCAAATAAGCTTAGTAAAACCAATATAATGATTTAATGAAAATATCTTTATTGAACTGCACCGTGATTGTCCACTTACATAAAATAAAAAGAAGAAAAAATAATAACATTATAAGATTACAATTAGGTTTTTGGGAGAATGGAGACCCAATAGAATTTTGTTGAAGATTCGATTGGGACTTAATAAATAACCCATGCTTAAGACTGCTCATTTAATCTGTATTTACGAAACATATATTTTATACTAAGAAGAGTAAATAAATTTTTGAAAACCTCCTGTTTTGAAGTGATTAAATAGATTCTTACCAAGCAAACATTCTGTCAAAAAATATGAACTTACATGTGGTAAAAATACCTCTTATATGTGGTAAAAAAAATATCAAAATAATATCGCTTGCATGTGGTAAAGGGTATATCGACAAAAATATATCACTCATAAAATTTGAAATTTATTTTTTAATTCATCTGCATATTGATGGAAAATTTTGCTGTATTTCTAGCGGATTTTTTTGTTTTGTTTCGTTTTTTTATTATTTTCGTGGCGGAACTGAATTAAACAATATTTGAAACTTAATCATGGCAGACAAAAGTACTATTTAAATGTTAAGGGTAGCAAACAAAAACAATATTTCAAACCTATCGTGACAAACGAAAGAAAATATTACAAAATATATTATAAAATATTATAAAATATTATGAAATATACTATTATTTAAAACTTAAGTGTAACAGACGCAGGGAAATATTATTTCAAAGTTAAGCGTAACAAACAAAAACAATATTATTTAAAACTTGAGGATAACAGAAAAAGAAAATTCCACATAAAACTTCAGCGTAACAGACAAGAGAAAATATTTTGAAACTTAAACGTAACATATTCAATAAATATTATTTAAGATTTAAACATAACAATAAAGAAAATAGTATTTAAAACTTAAGCGTTACAGATAAAAGAAATACTTAAAACTTGAGGGTAACGGACAAAATAATATCTTATTTTAATGTGAAGCATGACAGACAAAAAAATAATAATTCAAACTTAAGCGTCACAGGCAAAATAAGCTAAAATGTACAACTTAAGCGTAACAGACAAAATTAAAGTACTATTTAACCCTTAAGCGTATCAGACAAAAGAAAATGATATTTAAAACTTTAGTGTGAGAAAAAAAAGAAAATACTGTTTTTATCTTGAACGTGAGAGGCAGGCATATTGATTAGATTTCATAGATATTCTTGGACGGATGAAATGAAATTCGTCAATTCAATCTGTCTTTATGAAAATGAAGCGCGAGAAAATGACATACTGAGCCTCTTTTTGCTATGCCATGGCGCATCTCAAAAGGCAGAAGAGACAAACTGTTCCAGTCCGCTCTCTTCCCCATCTGGTGGAAAAACAAAAGTATCTTTATTCTTTATTCAGTAATTATGGCTCAAACTGGAAAGTGAAAACTGCTTTCTTTGAATCCCATTAAAGAATAACAATCCAAAAACATAAAGATGCTTTCTTTTTATTCTTATGTGGTTCGATGACAGCTTCACGGCTTCATAAAATACATAAGTACTTTTTTATGTAAATGTCTAGCAGACATTTCGGTATCTTGTTCATACATATCTTCTTATATCAGTGATTCAAAAGTCTCTTTCAAATAGTTACTTTAAAAGTCATTTATAATGCTGAACAGTCATTTTGTTTTTAAAAATATGTTTTTCAAGTTTCTAATATCTTAAATGTTTTATTCATGACGTATCTCTCTGTGTTACATACCTAGAAACAAACACAACACAACTTTATACAAAATTATTTCTTTATTAGCTGTGTTTGCACTTTTATTAATTAAAGTTCATTTCTTTGCCTTTTATGATTTCTTACCTGGGCGTATTAAGTTGTACATGGCCTTAAAAGGTAACAAATAAGTTAGACGCCATGCAGACTAGACCTGTCCCGTCGCCCTTTCTCTCATGACAGTGTCTGATCGCGGGATTTCATTTCTAAAGCTTTCAATACGAAGGTATCAGAAAACAATTTGCTGCCTCCAAATGATTTGTTTGCATTATTTTATAGCATACCAAATGTTTTTGTACATTTAATGTTGAATCATGTGATTTTATTAAAATAAAATGCTATGATTTAAGTCCGTAATCCCTTACATTATTAAACCTGTTAGCATTAACTAGTTATTTATTATGTACATTTATGTGGACAATAGCGGCTGTATTTCATGTCACACACACTTCAGATTGTATGTCACCGATAGATGGTACTTTAAATGGCCCGAATCAAAGAAGGACTATGATTAATAGAAACTAAAAGTATGATCACTACACTTCCTAAAATTACCAAATTACCAAACCTTCAGTGTAGTTTTATGCTACAGATATGACAGACCGAATAAAACCATCTGGTTGAAATACATCTGGTTGGACCATCTGGTTGAATAAAACCATCTGATTAACACATTTACTTGATTTCTTATGAAGTCGAAGTTGGTAACAAGGTTGGTTTTTAATGTATAGGATACCCAACTTCCCAAAATAGAGCAGTTTTGATTGGATTAAAATATTTAAAAGAAAATTCACTAGTAAAGAAATATTTGTCCATATTTTGGAGAAGACATACCAGATAACACGTTTTTATCCTAGTCCTAAGGCATTTAAGTGTTTTACAGTCTTTCTTTTATAGCTATGAAAAATATAATTTTTTCCCCTTTGTCAATGACCGGCATAGCTCCGTAAACAAAAGCTGTGTACAAAGTTTTGTTATTGTTCCATTTTTCTTCAGTCGCACAAGCCCACTACCTGAAGTAACACTTGGACTCTATATAAGATACATAGGTATTCAAATGTTCCATTACAGTTCTTTATCTCTCAAATACTGAGTTAGTAAAAGAAGTTGGGGCATAATTTTCCCCAATTGACTATTTTTATGTGTATTAGTATATCTTTCCTTTTTGGTTTTTTGATCTTACTGAATTCCAGAACAAGAATCTATCTAGTCTTGTGAAGTACCCAAGTTCGTGTTGCTACTTGAGGTAACATCATTGGGAGAAGGTGCACCATTTCTCGTAAAAACTAGTGTGTTTTGCCATACCGAAGAGATCTAATTTGGGCTGCGAATACTATGTGATTTTGAATATTTGATCGGGGTTTACTTCTAGGTAAAATATCCCCATGCCGGGTTGTTCTGATAAACCCCTGTGCAGCGAGACTTTAGACACTCCAGAAAAGGTCTAGTAGACATTCAAGTTTACTTTGTATGTGCTTCAATCTGATTATTGACGCTATTTCATAAATTAAAGATATGTTTCGTTCGCATTGATTATATTTTATCCGCTCATACATTTTCTCTGTGAATAGTAATTTCAGCGTGGTATCTACCTGTACCTAGTGCGAGATTCATCCAAAGCAGATTGAGCCTGATTTCTTTGAATCACAAGAATAGAATTAACTACTCATCCACAGTTATTATTCTTTTGACTTAGAATAGCGTAACAGAAATGAACAGGAAATGAGTAATTCGGTTTGTGGTATCATTTTTCTTATTATTATTCTTATAATTCTTATTATTAACACAATAAGATTAATAATATTATCATTATTATTATTATTATTACCTAATTAGTAGACAATTATCTTCAATATTTTTCTCAAGCACTCGTGCATTGTAGTCATTTTGTATGGCCGGTAATATTTTTATTAGTTTTAATTCATTTTTATTTTATTTTACACTACATTTTTTTAGATAACACTTCGACTAATAGTAAATAGAAAGTACAATTATCGAATTTACGCTTACCAGAAAAATATACAAACACGTGCTTTAGGTTGCCTTATAATTGTAAAAATGATTGATATCCTATTACGAGGGGCGTGCAATAAATAATGCCCCTGACCCACTTCTAGTTATCTGATCTAGCTGAAATTTTGCATGTGCAACAATTTATATCTCTACGGGTTATGTGGCAAATTACAGCTCTAATTGTGGTTTCTGTTTTACAGGTGTTTGAACTGAGTCAGGTGTGAAATGGAGCCTGTTGAATGTCGAGCAGTGATCCGGTTTTTGTATTTGAAAGGACGCACACCACAGGAGACTTTTGATGAAATGAAAGAAACTTATGGAGATAATGCCCCATCATATGACCTTGTAAAACGCTGGCATCGTGAATTTTAACATAGCCGGAAGTCTGTGGAAAAAGCTCCCAGACCTGGTCGCCCCCTTCTGCCATTGATGAGGCATCTGTCCGTCAAGTTGAGGCTGCTATTTTGGAAGATCGGCGCATTACTATTCACCAAATAGCCCAAGATATCAAGATTAGTACAGGGTCTGTAGAAACTATCATTCATGACCATTTGCATAAGGTGTCTGCCAGATGGATTCCCAGGTTGCTCACACCATTCCAGAAGCGGGAACGCGTCGAGTTCTCGAGGATGAATTTGGAAATGTGCCAAGAAGATGAGTCAATGTTTTTCAAAAGACTGATTACACAGGATGAAACCTGGGTCCATCACTATGATCCAGAGATAAAAGCTCAGTCAATGCAGTAGAAGCACTTGGACTCACCACCTCCAAAGAAGGCAAGGGTGCAGCCCTCCGCTGGCAAGGTCATGCTCACAGTCTTTTGGGACCAGGACGGAGTAGTGATGAAAGATTTCCTGGCAAAGGGTACCACAATTACAGGAGCCTATTATGCTTCACTTTTGAGGAAATTAAGGAAAGCAATCAAGAGGTGGGGCAAGATCAGCTAAGGTACCCTCCTCCTGCAGGACAACGCTCCGGTCCACAACTCGCATGTTGCCAGATCAGAAGCACGGACGTATGGTTATGAAATCCTCCCCCATCCTCCCTACTCTCCTGACGTCCTTGCATCCTCTGACTTTCACCTTTTCCCAGCCATGAAGTTGTTTTTGAAAGGAAAGCGTTTGCCAGATGATGCAGCCTTGATTTCTGAAGTCACGTCGTGGTTGTAGAACCAACCTGGGGTGTTCTACAAAAATGGTCTCCAGAGCTGCATCAAACGATGGGAGAAATGCATAACTCTGGGTGGTTCCTAATCATAGTGATGGGACGATTCCAAAATTTTTCCTGGTGTCGATACAATTACCGATTCCATTCTAAATTTACGATTCCGATATGATTCCTGATTCCGATTCCAATTCTTTTAAAACTTATAAATATTTAATTAAAGATTTGTTGGTGTTTGTTTTATGTTGTTTTTTTTGTTTTTGTTTTTTGTTTTTTGTATTTTTGTAAATTTTCATAGCCCGCAGGTAATTTTCGTGTATATTTTTTCTCAAAAGCTTTTCTTTGTAATTTATTGAAAATATACGTTAAATCTGTAAATGAGATTTATAACCCATTCTGTGGTCCCTCTCAATCTTATATTTTAAATGAACAACTTCTAATAAAAAAAGACAATTTGTACTTGTTTCATTTTTTATTGTCAAAAAAAAATTAAAAGAACCGGTTTGGAATCGGAAATTAAGCTATAATTTTTCCGATTCGGATACCGATTCCGATACTCACAAACGTTCCGATTTTTCCAATTCTCAATTCCGATATTGATTAATCGTCCCAACACTAATATATATATATATATATATATATATATATATATATATATATATATATATATATATATATATATATATGTAACGTTTACTTGAAACTATGCTTTTCTAACAAAGCAACAAAGCAATGCCTGTAGAAATGCCGGGAATAGTATCCCACTTCATAAGATAGACCCATAGATAAGCTCGGATCATCCACCTAAAAAACACAATCTCTGCTTGATTTTGATTCCGCTGAGGTAAGAACGCGTCCATAGATCTTGTCAACAAACTTTCTAGAGCTGGAAACACGAACAAAATATATCCGGTATGCAAATCTGCAATTGCTTAAGGAGTATATTGGTGTTTCCTATCGCCCGGAATCGCCTATTACTCGATCAGCACTACTTTTTGACTATTAGTTAGACACTTTCACATAGAAAATTCAAAGATACACAGGGCTTAACCTCGTTTTCGTACTAGGAAAATGAGTGTCGCCCCGCCATCTATCTTTCTTTTTATCTGATAATTTAAAGGCACGTGTTTCACATGACTGATCTGGGTTGAAGGTGTAGGTATAACAGGTTGTTTGGATGTTGTTTCTGATTGGACATAACAATAACTCTTACATTACACTAGGACCTGCTGCTTTAGCAACAGTTATATAGTATCGCGAGAACTGTAGTTCTATGTAACGCTAGGAAAGGAACTCTGTACTTATATCCGACGGACTTTTCCGATGTCACATAGATAAAGAGTCTACTTGTGAGAACTTTGTTTTCTGATATTCAATAAACACCCAACTTTGACAATGACAAGAGCGATAAAAACGATCAAACGAGAAGCTCTCTAAAACCAACCAAATCGCTACTTTTTGTATAATGGCTACTCTGGTTGGATATGGTTAAGAAGCATAGCATTGTAGATTTTGCTGCAATTGGGGTGAGTATTATTCCTGTGTAGTTGCTTGGTATGCTTAGATCACCCTTCTTGGGGAAGAGAAGTATACATCCTTCCCTCCATATATGAATAACTTTTTGATTATATACAGCATTACATGAATCAAGAAGGATGTAAGTGAAGCCACAGGAAAAATGGCTAGCATATTAAAAGCATATACCATTCCAAACGAAGTCATTAATGCTATGACGATGCTATACGAGCACACTCGAGCAATAGCTAGGCCACCTAATTGGGACACTGAAGTTTTCGACATCCGCACCAGGGGTTCTACATCTTTGCATTGTCTGTCTCGATTTTGTACTTTGAACCTTCGTTGATATACACAACACGTTAAATGAACCCAGAAGCAGATTTCATAAATCAGCACACATAACTGATGCAGATTACACTGACGACATTGCTTTGTTCGCGAATAACACTGCTGATGTTCAAACACTGTTACGCAAGCTAGAAAAGTCCGCAAATGACATTGGTTTCCACATTAATGAGGATAAGACAAAGGTTATGCCTTTCAATGTGGAAGGAGAGATCAGGGCTCTGGTGGGAATAACACTGAAGGAAGTCGCTGAGTTTACGTATTTGGGCAGTAACATAGTTTCCACAGTTTTCGCATCTCAAAAGCATGGGCCGCATTGGATGAGCTGCGTTCAGTATGGACTTCAAGGCTAATTGACAAACTAAAAAAGCAGTTTTTCAGGGCAGTGGTAGAGTCTGTCCTTGTGTACGGCGCTACGGTCTGGGCACTCACCAAAAGATAGGAAAGGAAACTCGACGGCACATACACCCGTATGCTAAAATCATCCCACGAAGCAGCAACATTATGGCAACCTACCTGCCATATCTAATACCATCACGGAGAGACACCTATGATTTTCCGGTCACTGTCTGAGAAGAAAGCATGAATTGGTGAGTGATGTATTGCTATGGATTCCACGATACAGACGCACAAGCAAAGGGCGACCTAGATCCACGTACATGCAGCAAACGCCAACTGTGAACTTGAAAGTTTGAGGCAGCTGATGGAAGACAGGAAACTCTGGAGAGGAAGAGTTACATTGGTCCGGGCAAGGATCCCGCCCTGATGATGATGATGATGATGATCATCATCATCATCATCATCATCATCATCATCTGAATTTCTTGCCAAAGTGTACATGACCCTTTATTCTTAGCTACTACTTCATATCATATCTCAACAGTCAATGCATTCACTAGGCACTTTCAGAATTTTTAAACCGGCACAAATCATCTTGATGCAAGTCCTCTTTCAATATCCTCGTGATTTAGAGTCTTTCATACACTCCAGACACCAAACCCACTAATACTACGCAGAAAAAGCTATTGTTGCACTTACCATTATTAAATACTTGAAATGGTCTTGAAATGAAGTAACATAAAAATATATCAAATTTGTCTCGAACAACTTTTATTTTTATTAATAGCGATGTTAACGTCACTTGGTATACAGTGATGAATGTTAATGTAACGCTTCTGTTAGGTGTACAGTTGGTATCAGCATAATACCAACCGATAAAAATAATTAGAAAAATCAAAGACAGAAATAAAATAGTAACATATTGAGAAAAGAGAAAGAATATAAGATGTAAACAGAGACTAAGAATGAAAGATGTAATAGAGAGTAAAGATAGTGATGAGGATGAAAACAATAAAATGTTGGAAGGGAAAATTAGAGATGAAATGGAAAATGGAAAAGGAGAAAGAAAGGAAAATAAATGTCGATATAAACCGAGAAGAAAATAGAAACATTTTTATTGTTATTGCAATTTGCTCGCAGGCTATCTTTCGAAAGATCGATTATCGATTACAATCATTAGACACACATGAAAACACTCTATCAATATTGAATAGTTTTTGCTCCAGCCATAATAGACCTTCATAAAAAGTTATAATATGAAACGTTGGCATCTCAATAGCATTTAAGCACTGATAGACTCGCACTTATACACATACAAGCTCTCTTTTTCTCTTTCTCTTGTCTTACCCCTTCGTAGGTTGAGTACTATGGCAAGTGAAACCACCAGCTTCCATTGGCGATGATGCAAATCTCTTCGTCAACGAAAACTGTTCTGTAAGGAATATCTAACTGAAATGAAGATAACTATTTTTAAGATAACGTTTTTCTTCTGAGTTTAACTTGATGGGAGATGAAAACCACCTACTGATTAAAAGCACCTGCTGATGAAAAGCTCCTGCTGATGAAATCTTTTGAAAACGTATCTTGAACTTATTATTATTCACCAAAAGGTATGTTCTGAAATATGGCAGAAACAATTGTATGAATAAAGATGTTTTAAGTAAATTCATAACATTTATAAAAGTATTATATTGTAAGCTCTAGTAATATGAGCACTGCTGACCTATTTACTCAATATTGTTGTAAATATAGAGGAACTCATATAATATATATATACATATATATAAGATATATATATGAGATATATATATATATATAAGATATATATATAATATATATATATATATATATATATATATATATATATAGAGAGAGAGAGAGAGAGAGAGAGAGAGGGGGGATCGGGAGAGAGATCATGTAACAAAGCAGCAAAATATAAAATGTAAATAACAATTAAAAAAAACTTCTATGGAGAAAAATAAGTATATATATTTAGATATTCAGTAAATTTACACGTTCATTTTTGTGTTCTGTCCAGCGTGCGTTCGTAAATATAAAACAAAACTTCTGTTTATACATACTTTGCAATATGAAATATTAAAAGTAATACAAACTGATACTTCTCCGGAGAAAAATAGCTATTTCCGGCCCGTTAGTTTGTTTACATTTTCGGGGCTGTTGGAATCGTGCATACGTGTTTCTGTGTGCGTGTGTTCGCGTCAGCGTGCGTTATCAAAGACAAACACAACTTTTGCTTTTAAATACTTTGCAAACACATTTATTACATACTAGCGACTGCGCCGCGTCGGCACACACAATGCCGAGTCAAACACAAAATCGAGTACACTCAACATCGTCTCACCATCAACGCTTACCTTGTGAACTCGGAGTATGGATCCCATATTCACAAAACAAAATCAATGAAAAAACAAAAATACCCTTACTAAGGGTAAAGATAACTAGTAAACGTTGGATAAAATGATGATTAAAATTATTATGTACTTGCCAGGATTCGAACCGGGAATCTTCTGATCCGTAGTCATTCGCGTTATCCATTGCGCCACAAGTCCTACCCGTATGCGGAAACATGTTACCGCGACTGTATACAGACAGTGCTAAATTTCGTTGGCATGGACAAGTAACTTTCTGGCTCAAATTATGTGGGTTGTTTCATTGTATGGGTCTGCCGATACAAAAGAGTGCTTCTTCGTTAATGTAAAAAGTTGAATTTTATTTACAAACACAATTATAACAAATTCTTTTTGTCAATGTATGTTTTCCATGATACAACTAAGCAAATGCTTTCGGTGGCTATTTTTGTTTTGTCACGTGACATTTGTCGTAAATACATAAGAAATAGCTTACATTTCTATTTCCTGCGAAATTTTATTATTAACTTATACATTATCGTTTTGCGTGCATTTTGGATATTTTCATTACAGCGACATGTCAATTCATTAAATACTACTGGTTTCACTAGAGCATCAATATTTGTATTACTACCTTACCGACCAAACAACAAAGCAATATGCACAGGTATTGAGAACATGAACATAAGAATCATACACTTTGTTTATTACTTTTGTGTTTGTTTGTTTGTTTGTTTGCTTGTTTTCAGTCACAGCAACGCGTAGCCGGGTACAGCTAGTATATATATATTATTAAGAAATAGATTACCATCATAAGAATTATTGAATTATTTCGCTAAACAAATTTTATAGTAAAATAACTAATTCTTTTAACATAAATAGAAAATCTGCTTATACTAATTTATTGAACGCATAAAAATTATAATGTGTATAAACAAATCCAACATTTTACATCATTGTGTATCAACAATGTTTGAAACTAGTTTTAACATACAATAATTCTTATGTATATTTGCTAATTCAATGCTGGGTGTAACTAATGAGCTCATGTTAAATAAACATCCTCATTAACAGTTGTTTCGTGGTAATTTAGATTTCAGGATGATACCCTCGGTTGTGGATTCTAGTTGCGTGACTTCCAAGTCTTTTTTCGTTTCCGCCTTGCCCGATTCACATTTACCATAATCCGCTTCAATAAACGAGTATAAATACCAATTTATTTATTTGAATTCATTCATTTTGACTATTTTTTATCATTTTATTTCCAAAGGGATCACGATGACGAGTATTCGGTGTTCGAAGCCGCCAAAAAGTTGAATGAAGTGTCCGGATTCAAGGGCTTAGGGCGCTTCTTCAAACAAGTTGCTCAATCTGCCAGAAAAGGAAGTAGTGGCAGCGTGGATGATTTTCTCGGCTGTGTCAATATTCCAGCCAAAGTAAGTTTTCAATTTCAACAAATACCCCAATATCTTGTCATGAAATCTAGGAGATTACAACATATCTATGAAGTTTTATTCAATCTATAATAACATAGATACATAGATGATCTTCAGTGTTCTTTTCACAACGTTTCGAACGATGTAACTTCCATATTCTTCCGATGTATTTTGTCGAACTTGGGAATCTTTCTGTCGAATTCGGAAATCTGTATGGGAGAGCACTTTATTTAATCCGATGTATATCATGTTCTTGTTCTGTCGGCGATGATTGAGTAGAAATCCTAACCCTAATTCGCACTGAGGATTGAACCTTCAACTTCTAAAAAGAGCGTAAATCGTATCTGCATTTTGCTAAATACCTTATTTACTACGCCACGTGTCCTTCCAGAAGAAGGTCGGGGGTTACATTGGCCGAAACGTTGTGAAAACAATACACAAAATGAAAACAGTGGTCTAAAAATCTTAATAATGTGAATAATCTCTTCTTAACAATACAGAAACACAAACAGATAATTATAGTTATCTCTAGACGAAATGATTTTAAAACAATGGAGATAATATCTAAAGAAATAAATTACTCACGTGTATATGTTTGCCTGTTTGAACATAAATTAGTTTTACATTTCAAAGATATGTAAACGCTTATGTTAGCCGTTTCATATAATGTACGCCTTACATTCCAAAGATGTCGAAACCTGTGTGTTGGCTTCATCATAAAAAAATGAATTTACATTTAAAATATTTTAATGTTCATACAACCTCATTTGACGTTTAAAATATATCTAAACAGCGTTTTTATACAAAACTGATTTTTATATTTTCAAAATATTGAAGCGTTTACTTTGATATTTTCACAAAAATAAGTTTGAATTTTTTTAAATATTCAAACGTTTACGTTTTCCATTTATTACAACATAAGCTCAACTTTTAAAATATGTCCAAACGTCTACGTTATTTTTTTTCATTCTAAATACATTTAACATTTCCAAAAATATGCAAATGTCAAAATTGGCATTTTATACAAAGTAATTGTAACATTAAAATATGGTGTTTTTAATGCAAAGTATGACATTTTAAAATTATTCTAAAGCTATGTTAGCCTATTCATACAACTTCAGTGTGATATTTAATATATATTCAAACGTATGTTGGTTTTTTTCATACAAAGTTTCTGGTTTCTACCATATTCGCATGTTATTTTGGCCTTTTACTGCAAAATATTATTGGCATTTGTAAAAAAATATTCTAATGTTGATCTTTCAAAGTACAAATGACATTTTAAAAATATTCCAAGGTTATGTTGGCCTTTCCATACTAAACATATACTAAACCCTGTGTATCGCTTTATTGCAGATCAATATTTTTTAATTTTTAAATTTCTATGAGACGCAGAGAAGTGAAATTCGGTACACTGGAAGAATTTAACAAACTGCCTTATTTCCCTGATTTTGTAGAATTTGAACTAATAGTTTGAAAATTATGCAATTTTTTCTATTTTCTGGTAATTTTACGTGTGTATCACTTCATTGCAATGTCTAAAAATGTATATTTTCGGTACTAAAACAATATTCTAACTTCATATTTCTATTTATATGAAATTAGGAACATATCCAGTAAAGAATATTAACCAAAAACAAGAACGAATCTCACATTATTTTGTTTAAGGAAATAATTATTTATCAACATAACTCCCATACTTTGAATAACTTCTTGTCAACTGATGATGTCAATCGGCGGATTTTAGATGATGTGACACTATAGGAAACTTCCAAAATCTTCCTCTAAATTTTATCCTTCGTCGAAAATTGAACGCCTCCTTCATAAACTTTCATTTTTATTATTGATCAGAGCTGCTCAATTGGGTTTATATTTGGAGAACAAGGTGGCCATGTCATAAAATTTTCACCACTAATGCCTAATGATTAAAGGTGGGATGTCGTGCATAAAAATCAATTTGCGGTGATGCACCAATGGAAGGTCACCAAGCCATGCTGACCAATGCTCATTTAAAGATAAATTATGACTGGTTTGTCAGTTTGACACATTCTGGCACTCGAAATGGTCCGATTAGTTCATCGCAGATTATTCCAGCCCAGAACACGACACCTCCACCTCCCTGCTGATGATGGAATCGATGAGAGGTAGGGAATACAGAGGACTCAAAACTTTGACCCGATCCATCTGGTCCATCGATGAAAAGAACATTTTCAAAGCTGGTTTTCATGTATTTCTGAACCCAAGCCAAACGTTTTCCTTATGTGCTGGGTTTAAAACAGGTCTAGCTATGGGATTTATGTTTCTTACAATTTCGTTTAAGACATTGCAGCGTGTCTTTATGGACAAGAAAAGTATTCCAGCCTTGTCAAATATAGCAGCACTGTTGCTGCCCGGCTGCTTGATAAGTTGACTGTGAATTTTTCTAACCTCGCAAGCAGAAACTGACTTTCTTGTGTTTTTGTCCTTCCTTGGTTTGATGCTTGGATTTTTAACGAATGAAGACAATGTGCTTCGATTTCTTCCAAGATCCTTGGCTAGATCTACGAGAGATATACCTTCTGCAAAACCCGTAACAACATGTTCCTTTTCACTAGCTGTCAATCAACATTTTCCATGCATTTTGGGAGACCTGCAATAAAGTGATAGACACTTACAAATACCAGAAAAATTAGCATAATTTTCAAAATATTAGTTCAAATTCCACAAAAATCTTGGAAATAAGGCAGTTTGTTAAGCTCTTCCAGTGTACCAAATTTCACTTCTTTGCGTTTCATAGCAATTTAAAAATAAAAAAACAGACCTTTTTATATAAATTTGTTCGACAATATTTGAATCTTTATAAAAAATAAAGTTGACATTTTAATAATGATCAAATGTCTAGAGCACTAGGAACAATCTCGAAACTGGGATGAAAAATACTAGGATAAGGTAGAATCAAAGAAAAGACTGAGGCAACGGCGGTTTTGAAAGCAGTTGAAATCTTTAAGACAATACTGGAACGCGGAAACTAATCCACATAAAATTGCAAACGCTAACCAGACAAATGGAAATTGTAATAGAAATAAAAAGAAAAATATAGAACACCACCATCACATGAACCTAAGGAAACTGAAACTGACAGAAATTTCATAAACTACCCCCCATCGGTACTCCCTCCCCTCACCACCATCACCTCAAAAAATTTAATTAATAAATTGAAATAAAGTGATGGTATTAGCTTCAACTGATACTATGCAAAATGATTCGTGAAGAGTCCAGGAGGATGGGAGACCGAGGAGAGAGAGCAAATGCCAGACTTGCACTGGAAGAGTGTGGAGAGTACTAAGATATTGGGGAAGCTTAACTCTAAAGAAGATTCATGGTTATTGCCAGCAAAAAGTCAATGGTAAATGGCTGTTGTGATACAGCAAAAATCATTTGCAATTATTATCAGAAGGAGTAGTGAGTTCTGGAAATCTGGAGAGACTTATTGTCACTCAGACTCTAGGGAACATCATCGGTTATTATCAGTGAGCAATCACTGATGACCAGTGTGAGAACTCCCAGTGAGTTGATAATAATACCGTGTAATTTAGAGTGTGACGAGTTGCCTCTGATATGGAGAAACTTTTGGAATATAACGAACAGACTTATGACTGTTTCGTTCTGCACCATTTTTTTTTTTTTTTTTTACATTAGCCATATTTAAAAAACATCAAAAGTGACGAGATGATTTCGACATTTCGCGTATACTTTTTACATTGCTATAATATATTGCTTTTAATGGCTTTGTGAAATAATGCGTTGTTATGAAACTGTGAGAAGCTGCATTTTTATAGGCTTTTAAAGTTAATAAGATTTCATCATTTAATATGGATATTAAATGATGAAAAGGGTGTTGATGTGTACTATAAGCACATATACCGCCAATTGTAACAGGGACTCAGCTCTTACCCGGCTTAAACAGGTAATTCCGCTAGTAAATATTAGAGTGAAACGGTGAGTAAAGTTAAGACATGTCATAAAGCGGTCAACGTATATCGATTAGTTTTGCGATATTAATAACTCCTCTAATTACGAGTTTTGCGTTCCTAGCTACGTCCGTGGAGAGACACCTGACAGCTACGCACTGCGCATGTCACTGTTTACTTCGCCCACACTTTTGCAGCGTCCACTCGTTCGTCTTAAAATAAATGAAAATAAGAAACATCACTTGGTAGACTCGTCTGTACGGTGCTCTTCTATTAAATCTCCACCCACGCGGCAAATATCTACAATACGCCGACGCAATTTAAAAAGCACGTGTAAGAATATTGTATTAGCAGGGCTATCGAGCGTTGCCTAAGCATAAAAACTAAATAGATGTTCAATAGTTTTAATTTTCTCG
This sequence comes from Euprymna scolopes, assembly GCF_053919585.1. Classification (NCBI taxonomy): domain Eukaryota; kingdom Metazoa; phylum Mollusca; class Cephalopoda; order Sepiida; family Sepiolidae; genus Euprymna; species Euprymna scolopes. The sequence continues at coordinate 67,095,907 of NC_136516.1, forward strand.
TTTCTTTCCATTGAAAGCGCTAAATAAATGAAGATACCTCAAGAGCATTTTTAAAACTTTGTAAAAAAATGACAATAGTTAAAAAACGGTAAATTAAAAACGGAGTTACTAATTCAGATCCTATGCTGTATCAGCATTAAAAATCGTGTTTCATTCTTGATAATATTCAATGATATAAATAGTCATTTGACTCCAACCAATTTTTTTTCTAAATTTTAATATTATTTTTACGGGGTTATGTTGATTCAAGAACTTTGTAGGGGTTTGTTGTGTATGTTTGAACTTTTAGCTGGACATACAAACAGTGTCGTAAAAATGCCATTTAACAATTGCGCTTTATATATTATATATCTGTTCAAAATGCATTTCTCTTAACAACCTTAATATTTACATGAGCATTGCTTGTGTGTTCTCTATTATCATCAATACTTCTCCTCCTTCTCCTCCTCTTCCGCCTTCCCCCTCTTCTTCTTGGGTTAAAACTGGCGACATGCTTTGTTCGTTGCATCCAAATTTAACCTGTCTACAATTTCTATAATTAAAGTCACTTAAGAAAAAACAGTTGTCGTCTTATTTAGAAACTTTTTGTTAGCGTCTGTTTTAAAACATACTAACCAGTACTGAATGGGTGACAATTTGGGAACATCAGGATATGTATCTTAAAGAGCGAGTGAGTATTACACTTAGCTATGGACAATATAGCGTCGCCAACCCGCAATGCCTAGTGTGACCATTATGATATGAACTCTGAATGGACATAAACTATGGGGAAGCTACTTCTCCAGACATGATCGAAAACCATCATCATCATTCATTATCATCATTCATCATCATCATCATGAAGATGAACTACTTCCCTTCTTATTGCATGCACATAAAAGGCTATTTATAAAGAGAAATATTTAAACAAATGCACTTTCAGGGACGGATTTTACGATTCTCTTTCTAAAAGATGTTAACGATTGTAAGAACTATTGTGAGGTCAAAATTGACATCATATGATCTTTGATCTCTCATCTCTGGTTCCTAAGGAAGTTTACATAAAAGCAATATAAAATTAGATTACTTCATAAACGAGCTCTACGTTGTATTTTCAGTTCCATTTTTGTTTCGCACATTACCCTCTCTCCCATTTTTTTACTTTGCTGGTGTCGAAATTGAAAGAACATTTCTTTTTGGGTCGTGTTTTCACTATCTTTGCAAAAGTGCTTTCATGTCGAATATTTTGATTTTGCGAATGAAAATGAGATGTGAAAATTCTCTGCGTTGATCCTAACAATTCCTGGAAGTTTCATTGGAATAAGAACTGAAATGTTGAGACGAAGAATTAGTGAATTAGAATTAGGTGCACGTATTCATTCCGTTAAAAATAATGGCGGGACTCTTCTGAAGAATTAGGAGAAATAAAATAAACACGCTTTCTCGCTGGCCAAAATACAAAACACTAAATGATTGCTGCATTGTTTTGTTTTTGTTTATTTGATTTTTTAATACTAAGTTCAATCTTTTTCAAGCCTGTGTCATTTCATATTTTTATTATTTTTTTTATATTTATCACGGTGTAAATTTTATGCATAATCGCTGTCATGCCTGTCAACAATAATCCAAGAGCATTACCCTACTATATTGTAGAATTATTTCAGATGTTATGCAATGGAAAAGTTTATAACTAAAAAACGGTATATCTGATCATGATGAAATTTGGCATGGTCATTATTGTTATTAAAGAGAATCGGATGCATTTATTCAATTGGGAAAATATTTTTAAAATTCCGTCGAAATCCCGATTTTTCAAATTTATATACATCGTCTATGATATAGGTGAAGTAACGAGTCAATGAACAGACATGAATTATTTTGCTAAAAGTGTGACTTTTACCTTTTCGGTAACCAATAAATTAAATCAGATCTAAGTTATGTTTGATAAACATTGTTTGATAAAGTTTGGTCACAGTTTATCAAGCGATTTGGACGATAAGCAGTACACAAACAAATGGAACCGAAAATATAACCTCCTTGACGAAAGTAATCAACGTTTGCAAGATGTTTACGAAAAAAGCGTGTGAAGGTTTTATTATTTTCAAATGAAGAATTGTTGTATTGCCGATGCATGAAGTGACAGCTTACTTCTAAATTGCTTTTGTGCATTCTTTTTAATGATAAATAATGATTTAATTAATAAATATGAGGGTCGTTTCAAAATTAAATCTTCATGTTTTTAAATCAAAAATTTGAAGAGATACGAAGACCAGAGGGGTACCATTAAAACGAGTGACAGATTCTGCTCAAATATTTATTTTCCTATATAGTCACCATCATTCTCAATGCACTTTTGCCAGGAATTCAATGACGCATCTCTGCTTCTGGTGCCTGTCTATGAAAGGGGCTACTTACTAAGAGTCTTACGCCGTCAATATATGTAACAGAAATATTAAAATTTCAGGCCATGAATGCATGAGTTCAGTCATCATAACAATGCAATCTGCAATCCCTTTGATTTATTCGAGAGGAATTTTAAAAAAAATAGGAGACATTACTGTTGGAACAATCCTCGTACTTGTATTATATTTGTATTTTTCATTTTTCATGTTTGTAAACGTTTCCATATAAACACGGCGTCTACTTTATTAGTTGTTAATAATTATTTTATATTGTCGTAGACACATTTATGTGCGCTGATCATAAAAAATAATCTCTTCTCATAAATAACTGCACCAACTGAAAAATCAAGTCAATGTGCTATTACCAAAAGTACATTGATGCGGGACACGCACGCACATGACGTTGTCTTGAGTTTATTAATATAGAATGTGCTTCAATATTAGTAATAACAAACATATGAATAATTATATGACGTTTCCATAGTTAAACATCGAAGATTGTATTTGATCATCCATATTCCTTTATTCCTTAAATATGCAACTGATTAATTATGTTTTTAAGCATTATGAGTTTTATATCAACAACAAACGGTTTAATAATAATAAAAAGACAATATCAATTTATTTGATTTCTAGTCACCAAGTCTATTTCTACGGATGTCCAACATAGTCATGGTTTGATCGTTGGAAAATGATCTATTACTTCAAATCGATTATGATTTTTTCATGAAACGACTTTTTTTTTTCATCCATACACATTTTTATTTCAAAACCATATTTATGTGCAACGATCGGCTTAGAGAGTTACACAAATGATTAAATTCATTTTTGTTCGACACTAGAAGGACACCTGTCTCAGGGCAATTAAAATTAATTCCCCTAACAGAACAGTTTTTCGCAATTTTTAGGAATATTAAAATCAAGATATAATGATACTTGTTTCAATTTGATAGAAATTCAGTATAAGACTTTTTCTAGAAAAATGTCTAAAATTTAAGAGGTCTTTAGAACTAAGTGAACTTCAAGGAATCTTGCTTAATTTGTGTTAATGATCTGTTCATCAAATTCAATGCGAAATAGAAATATTTGAATTTTCACATGAGAGATAATATTTATATGTTCTTTAATCCCTTTAAAATACCCCCAAGAACCTGAAATTTGAGAGATATTTATTAATTGCTGCCTAATGCCTATTGGTAAAATTTCACAAAGAGCAGAGTTATCTAAATATTCGCGAACGGCTCCCACCCATTTGTTCCTTCTTTGAAGCTAAATATTTCCCAGATTACGATTCCTTACACTTAGTAGTTGTGTCCCAAATACATAATAATCGGTTGATTATTTTAGAAGTTAATCCTGTACAAATATATAAAGCTATACAACTATGTAACTTTATGTAAATAGATATATATAATTATAATTATTAACTATAATAATTATTAAATACCTACGGACACTAATGTTTCATCATTGCAGGGTGTCACGAATAACACCAGTCGATAGATCCGAACCCGGCGAGTGAGAACATAATTTTCCTCTCTCCAATTTACCATTTAAATGTTATATGTAGTATACTTATTTGTGACCTCCTAGTCTTACTGAATTTCAGGACAAGAATTCATCTAGTCTGGTGGAGTATCCAGCTTAGTTTTGTTACTTGAAGTAACATCACTTGAAAAAGGTGCACCATTTCTCGTAAAATCCAGTGCTGGCTAGTCATGTCGAATAAATCTTATTTGGGCAGCGAATACTTTGTAATTTTGAATATTTACCCAGGGAAAAATATCCTCATGCCAGGTTGTTCTGACAAACCCCTGTACAGAGAGACCTCAGACACTCGATGATAGTGTCTAGTAGGCATTCAAGTTCTTTTTCAGAATTTATGGTTCAAGATGTTCTATTGGAAATATTTGCTGTGAACGAAATGGAACTGAGAAAAAGGACCAACGTTTTTTAAAGCATTAAACGTTTATTTACTGGAAAGAAAGAGAAAGTGAGTAAACTGCTAAAAGCAATTATTATGGCCATTAAAGGTTTTAATGGTACCGGTTTTCAAAACAATGTTTCAAGATCATTTATCTTTTCTTGTGTCAACATCTGGCTGAATCATTGGTAATCTTGGTGCGATCCAACTGATTAGTTTAAGACGATCAACGTTAATACGTCATCCATATTTGTGCTTCTACCTGTAACTACAGCTATATCTACAACCAACATCTCCCCTTAAATTGGGATAATACTATTTTCTGAACCTACTACATGTGGCGTTTTCTGGTAAGAAGCCATACGGAATCAAATGGAGAGCGTTGTCTCGTATGAATGGCATCTAATCACTTATTTCTTAGTTAAAAGAAAATGGCCGAAAAATGTCTAGACCTGCGTTACTAAACATTTTCACCATGCGTAACCCTCTAAATAAATTACACATTTCGGGAAATTCTTGCATAAAACAAAATTACATACCATATATTTCTCAGTTTATTTCCATCGTAATTCACATGGTGAATATAATATTTTTATAATAACTGGTGTAAGAAAAAGTAATGCTTCTCACAACCGCGCTATACAAACACCACTAAATATTCTTAATGGCTGTTATAATTATTAGTAACGTATTAGGTTAGATATAATAATGTTTATATAACAACAATTAAATATATATTGCGTGTATTTAGTACGATACGGCATAATCGCGTTGACACACCGCTTCTCGTCAAATCACCGAAGTTAAGCAACGTTAAGCCTGGTCAGTACCAGATGGGTGATCATTTTACAATTCTAGGCGCTGTATGTACTTCCCGCTTATCTCGGCATTTGTTTTCAGTCGTCCTGTACTTCACTTGCCACTGGTATTTTACGATGTCGTTTCAGGAGAAGTGTGGTTGAGGATTGCGCAACTCTTGCCACAAAAATTTCAAGCGCAAGCAACCCTTCGTGGCTATCCATGGTCTGTCCAAGACTGAAGGAGCCTGCTTTATTTATTTTGCATTTAGTACTCTTACGTGTATGAATTGTAGTAAAAAGTCAATTGTGTACAGCCCGTATAGAGTGCACTACACCTCTACTACACAATATATTTTTAAATCTTGGTATATTCGCTACCACCCGCGTTTCTACACAATATGCTAATATTACCAACTTGAATTTCTTTAGTAATTATGCGTTACTCATATGAAAATCACTTTCTAAATCCACGAACGTCAAAGTTTAAAATTCTCTAGAATATAAAGCTTTGGCTGACTCAATGCAATTCACTATTTTACGATTGTTTTAGAGAAAAAAAAGTCAACAAAGATATTTTTTATTAAACTGTTCTCTTCTTTTTTATTTTACGCTATTAATGTTTTTATATTACTGCATTAATCTCTATGAGGAATGTTTTAAAGCGTTTTTTTTTTTTTACTCTTTTATTTTAGGACATTCCCTCATCGGGTATCGAAAAGTGGTACAAACTCGAAGGTCGTTCCTCAAAATCAAACATCCAAGGTGAAATACAGTTGAAACTGTGTTTAACAACGCGTGAAGATAAAGGGATTTCCGAAGATGACAATTGGACTGACACGAAGCAGCACGAGGATCTCATTTGTATTTTCATTGAATATCGAGTGCGAAATTTCAATGTAAATACATTTATTTTTCATTCATAACACTTTGTTATTTTTTCATTAATATATATATATATATATATATATACAGGATACTTCCACAAAGTCTGGCTACATAATGCAGCCAGACTTTGTGGATACCCTGTATATAATTAACTGAGATACACAAATGAATAATTTTACAACATTATTTATTGCTAAAGTTCCTATATATATATATATATATATATATATATATATATATATATATATATATATATATATATATATATATATATATAGGAACTTTAGCAATAAATAATGTTGTAAAACTATTCATTTGTGTATATATATATATATATATATATATATATATATATATATATATATATATATATATATATATATATTGCGGTCTTGGTGAGTTATCCATTAGGAAACGAAATCCTAGATCGTTTTACGGTTATCTTTATTGCTTTTAAACTTATGTAGATTTTTTTTGTTATTTCTTTTTACACGATAATACGGTTATTTAGCATCTTCACCTTGAAGATCTTCTTTTTATTTTCTTAGAAAATCGCCCATAATTTATTTGGACGGAAACAAACAATAGTTTATTTATTTATTATTTTTATTTTACTTATAAAACAGCAATTTACGGACATGCATGCCTCGAGGCCCCATCTCTTCCCAGCGCAGTTTGACTGTTTCTGGGAATCAAACCTCAGGCCGTAGGTAGTATGGTCTTGCCCATTATCCGTTACACCTCGAAGTCCTAGGTCATTTTGATGTTATTTCATATCGCTTTTAAACCTCTGTAGATTTCTAAAAAAAAAAAAAAAAAAAAGTATTCAAGTTAAAGACGCTAATTAATCGTGTTATCGTTAGAAAAATCGACAAAAAAATCCACATAAGTTTTATAGCGATGGAAAGTAACAGTAAAATGATCTATGGCTTCCTGCTTTAACAGATAATGCACCAAGCCGTAATACATATAGTCTGCGGTTCGATTCCGAGAAACGGTCAAGCTGCGCTGGGGAGAGGTGGGGCCTCGAGGCATGCATGGCGTAGATTGCTGTTTAAAGTAAAATAAAAAGCTCTATATTATTATTATGCTTGATTGAAAATGGAATGTTCCAAATGGCTAATAAACATTTGATAAAATAAATTTGTACGATTTTTCTAGTACTTTAGTTAAGGTATGCTTTGTTTAAATAACATAAGTCTTACTAAGACTTTAACGATTTGACGATTTGAGTTTGGTGCATTTATAATGTAAGGTGTTAACTTAAGTTAAAATTGCCTGTTCCTTCTTTCGTCGGATTTTTTCGATTATCAATACTTATCGAAGGCATTCCTATACAAATATATCTATTAACACTGTCAGGCATATAAAGTACATTTCTGTGAAATTTCAAAAAATAAGTTTAGTCATTAAGGAGTCCGGGTATTTGGGGATGTATCGCAAAGGAGGAAAAGAATGGGGAAAAAACTGACGTCTTTGCTGTTACGATCACCGTCAAACCGGAAGTGACGTAGGTTTTAATTAATGCTAGACAATCAAAAGGAGAGGATGACTTTCGACAATATCTTCGAAAAAAGCGACCCCCTGTAGAAAAGTGCACAGTTGAAGGTGAAGATATTAATGTTTTTAGACAATTTTTCGATATTTGTCGTCTTAAAGGTCAAACAATACTGATCTTGTAAAATTCCGTCGCCTCTCTCGAAAGTTTTAGGCAGAATGCAAACATACTTATATACATGCATTTGTATATTGGTAACTCAAATTTTTTACCCAAACCGATTAAAAAGCTTGCCTTATCTCGTAATGCCCTTTATGTAAAATTTCAAATGTTTAGACCAAAAATTGTCAGCAATTTGTAGTAGCCGCAGCGGTCAATTTGTTTTTTTTTTAACTTTTACTTAACGATTCATTTCAATTGATGCCAGATGAGGATCAGAGCGGTGATGATGTAAAGATAGGAGCTTGGTTTTAGATGCATTAAAAGTTACTAGCCACCGCTTCCCCATTTTACCATGTGCTGAAGATCAGATGAGAAAGAGTCAAAGAGAACTTTGTCATTTACAGCCTTCGATGTGTTGCCATAGAATGTAGTGTCGTCAGCATAAATTCCAACGAATGATCTTAGGATGTTATTTGGAAGATCATTCATTAGATCAGGTAGAGAGTGGAGCCCAGGAGGAACCCCATTTTGTGAATTCTTTTCACAAATATTCAATAGGCGCAACGTTTGTGTCACGGCATTTCATCATTCTGCATATGATCGTCTAAATCTTTTTGCCATGCAAATAGAGGCCGCCATTTTGAACATTGTGTGCCATGTTCAAACATGCATTAGCATTATTGACCTTTTTACAAATGTTTGCTACACAATCTTGTTCAACTGTGTTCGAGTATATACCAACACACAAAGCATATTTTCCATTGTACTGAGTGGAATTTATATATTTGAACATACGCAATTTAAATATTAAACCACATACTATGACCCCTTAACATTTATTGTTTTGGGCTCAAATCAAGTTAATAAATTAGATCCATGTCCAAGGAGTCTATATCTAAAATTTCGAGTGTTTAGACCCAAATTTGTTGAAGGAATTTGGTAGAGTTCTCAAAAGTCAAATCATTGAACTTTAACCCCTTAACAGCCAAATTTCTGGCTGAAAACCGATTACAAAGATTTTCTCAAATCTCAGTACCCTGTATATCAAATTTCGAGCCTGTAGACTGAAAATTGACAGTAATTGTGTAAGGAAATGTACAAAGACAGACAGACAGACAAACAGACAGACATACATACAAACATACAGACAGACCGACACTTACATTTATATATATATATATATATATATATATATAAACACAGTGCTGATCAAAAATTTAAGACCACTTAAAATCTTTAAAAAGAAACTTTTTTTTTGTTGGAAGCGTTTAAAATCTATCGTTAAAAAAGTTTGTTTTTTTTTAAGATTTTTAAGTGGTCTTAAAATTTTTATCAGCAGTGTAAGTTATTGAAAGATAACAATGATCTATTTAAAGAAAGAAAAAAGAAAGAAAGGTTTAGAGACAGTAGAATCTACAAATTCTCTCTTTCTGTCTCTTACCCCTTCTCTCTCTCTCTCTTTCTCTCTCTCTCTCTCTCTCTCTCTTTGTTATCTTTTAATAATTATTTATAGAGAGAGAGACACACAGCAGACAGACAGACAGACAGATTCAAGTTCACGTAATTCATTATCATTATGACGCAATTTTGGTTTTTGATGCAAATTAAATTTCTTACCAATTCGCAGACATCAAATGAGGAATGTTTAAAATTCCGATTCAAAAATCACTTCGTTTGAATTACATCCTGAAGCTTGAATTATGTAATGGCTACCTCGTCTGTTCTCTCTCTTTTTAACCTTTTACTAACGGTCATATGTCGGCCGAGACAGAAAGGTAAAAACAACAGTTAGAAAAAGGGAGATAATCATAGCAATGTTTTGTAAAACGATTCATTGATCATTTTGCGTCAATATAATTACGTGCATTTATTCCATTTCTCTCACCAGAAGCTGATGAAATTTAATCATAACGAATGAACTTGAAAAAGAGATTGTATTTTCATCAATATTTATACATAAATGTTTATGTAGTTCGCTTGAAACGCTGTTTAATGTGTATATACTAAGCATTTAGGTTCATAGGAGACAATACAAAGCAGACATGTAATGCCAGACACAAATTGAAGCAATTTAAGATATAAACTGGAACAGTTTCACCTTTACTGATTCAATACATACGTATATATTTGCATATATATCGTGCATGATGTGTCTATTGTAAACTGATCAATTTTTCAGAAATTAGAAGTTAATTTATTCATTTCAGATGTATAAATTAGTAATGTAGGGTCTATGCTCGTAATTAATATTATTTGTATTTTTTAATAATATTTAAGTATTTTTAATCATATTTGTATTTATAACGAATCTTTATCTGTTTATAATTTTTTTTTTTTTTGCTGCGATCCTTTTTAAAATTGGTTAGAAGTTTAAATTTTACTATTAAGGAAAAATAATATTGTTATGATTAAAGGGGCATAACTCTGTAAACGGGTAATTCCCTATGTCACTCATCCACGCGCATATATGTTTGCATACACGTATATATTATTATTATTATTATTATTATTATTATTATTATTATTATTATTATTATTATTATTATTATTATGTGGTTCAGTGTAGTTATATTATTATAATTAATATTTTTTAGCATTACTAATTCCATATTAGATATATTACAACACAGCCATGTTACTCTTAATTGCATTACTTCCATTAAACCTAAATTTCTTTTAAAATTTATACATTTTACAGAAATTCTTATAAATTTTCTAGTGTGGGAACATATTACAAAATACATGATATTTAAAAGTAATGAATATAGCTTGATGTGCTAATAACTCACTACCTACGGTGATGGCAAACTAAATGAAATAATGTCAACGTTGAACCAAATAAAATTAATTAATCCAAATTTGAATGGCAAAATCAAAGGGATGGGGATTTTTTTTTTACAAAGGCGTCACCACTTATCAAGGTCCGGAGGCCACTCAAGAATAAAGGTTAATGGATATGAAAAAGTAGTGGAAAGCAGTAGAATGATCCTACAATTTTTCCAGCGGCCATGGCAACGAATTTGATGTATGTGTTCCATTTCAGATCAGGTGTAAAGGTCAAGCCTAGAAGTTTGTCGAAACATGTAGCCTCCCTAAGACGAGAACGATTCATTTCAATTGATGCCAGATGAGGATCAGAGCGGTGATGATGTAAAGATAGGAGCTTGGTTTTAGATGCATTAAAAGTTACTAGCCACCGCTTCCCCATTTTACCATGTGCTGAAGATCAGATGAGAAAGAGTCAAAGAGAACTTTGTCATTTACAGCCTTCGATGTGTTGCCATAGAATGTAGTGTCGTCAGCATAAATTCCAACGAATGATCTTAGGATGTTATTTGGAAGATCATTCATTAGATCAGGAAGAGAGTGAAGCCCAGGAGGAACCCCATTTTGTGAATTCTTTTCACAAATATTCAATAGGCGCAACGTTTGTGTCACGGCATTTCATCATTCTGCATATGATCGTCTAAATCTTTTTGCCATGCAAATAGAGGCCGCCATTTTGAACATTGTGTGCCATGTTCAAACATGCATTAGCATTATTGACCTTTTTACAAATGTTTGCTACACAATCTTGTTCAACTGTGTTCGAGTATATACCAACACACAAAGCATATTTTCCATTGTACTGAATGGAATTTATATATTTGAACATACGCAATTTAAATATTAAACCACATTTTATCCTGTTTAAAGAAATAATGTTAACATTTAAAGTTATTTGAATGTGGCAAAGGTTGTGAAATCAGTTACTTTATAACATTTTTTATTTAAGAAACATTTTCATTTATAAATTTATGTGGATTTTGTCACTATGTTTCTCTGTGCACAGCCTAGCACCAATAGCGCTTGATCAATTGTCACCAAAATTGTTAAAAATATCAATCATGGAATAACTTAGAATTGATTCCATTTTGGAATGTTTGTGTTAAATGCCAGGGCCACAGAAACGGTCACATGTTGGTCATTCATTCATCTCGTATGAATCGGATGATTCTATTGTTGATATTGGTTTCACTTTCTAGTCAAAATTCTTTTTTATATAAAAAAAAAATTGTATACTTACGGAAGGGATTACTTGAAGGTTACCAGCATCCTAAGTGAAAGTTTTTTTTTTTTTTTGAACGAACCATATTTGAACTTAGCACAATTTTCTCGATAACATCGCTTTTATTCGTTGTAGAGACTAGCTAATTGCCCATATTGTAGCCAATGAATTCCTATATCTTTTATGAACTTGAAAATGATTTGTGGAAAGAATAAAGTTTGCTTTTTAATTAAAAAGGTTAAAGAAAAGTATTTGTTGATATTTTGAAGAATTGAACGCGATTTTCTTGTAGTCTACAGTGTAATAAGACTTTCTTTTAAAAAGTCTACAGTGTAATAAGACTTGCTTTTAAAAAGTTCGATTCTAGTCGATATTTTTACGGAATTTCAACTTTCAATTGTTCCCAATTTGATGAATAGATCTCATACTCTTTAATAACAGTAATTACAATGTAAAACATCTGCCTGATCAGAGTGATTTAGCGACGTTTCTACGCCATGCTCTCTGGAATAATTCATACAATATAGAAAAGTAAAACCCAGTTAAAAGATTGATTAATCCTTACAATCAGACGAAGGTATGCAATCTCACGACTGACTTATGTGCTGATTTACAAACGTAAGCATTTGTTTTTGAAGATCTCGGATTCCAAATTACTTTTATCAATAAAATCTATAAATCATTAACAAATTAATGTCACCTTGTACGACATGCCTTAGTTGGCTAAGAATTTTATTTTCAAACCTTCTTGACTAATTTTCTAAGAACTTTTGACGGGTGAAAGGTGCTCGACTTAACTCTGGTTCCGTCTTTTAAACATTCACTTTAATAACTCGTCGATCTACCACAACTGTAAAGAACTTCCTTTCCTTCATTTACCTAGGTGGGCCCTCCATGAACAGTTTCTTTCGAGAGTATTTATTTCTGTGAAAAACATTACCATATTTTAGACTACAACGATATCGCTTGCAAATCTTACAATCCAACGTCAGCAAATACTTTTTTTGTAAAAACATTTTTTTAAAACTTTTTTTCCACGGATCATTTTCAATTATCTAACAATATAATTCGTCGTAGAAATGTCATTCGTTTATTATATGAACTCTTATTCTTGATGATTTTAAGCCATACTAAATTGTAAGTCCTTTATAAAATAATATTTGTAATTTATTCGTTACTATCAGGGCTATCTAGTATTGTGAGCTAACATCACCTATATCCCTCTCACTCACTCCGATCACTCGTTTTTCCCTTTTTATACTCTTTTTTCTTGGTTCATTCTTTTATCTGGACACTCAATGGTGAGTATGAAAGAAAAGGAGAAACGAAGCAAATACACAGAGCTAGCCAGAGAGTTAAAAGGGATTTGGATGATGAAGAAAATCCAAATAGTACCGATAATAGTAGGAGCACTAGGAACAATTCCGAAAAACTTCGAAAAAAGAATGTCAGAAATTGGAATCAGAGAAATAACTGCAAAAGTACAACGACTAACGATAATGAAAACGACTGAAATATTAAGGAAAACCCTTGAATGTGGAGAATAATACAACACAATATAACGAATAAGCGTTACAGGGAATGAAGAACACCGAAACTGCATATTTACAAGTTCTACACCCCCATCATGCATCCCCCCCATTGTTTCATCACCGATCCCCCCTCAAAAAAAATGATACCAAAGGGCCGAGAAGGGTCAATAAGGACTGAAAGACCGAGGAGCGAGCGCCAACCAGACCTCGGTTGGACAAGTGCAAAGAGAACTGGGACCTTGGGGAGGTTGAGTGCCACTCAAATTCCAGTATAAACCAATGGCCACTACCAGCGAGAAATCAATGGTAAGCGGCTGTTGCGATGATGCAAATTCATTTGCAAATGCTATCGAAAGAGGTGGAGAGAGCTGGACGTCTGGGGAGACTTGTTGTCATTCAGCTTCCAGAGAACATCACAGGTTTCCAATCAGATCGTGTGTTGACTTGTGTGAAAGCTCCATGTGAGCCAATAATAATAATAATAATAATAATAATAATAATAATAATAATAATAACAATAATAACAATAATAATAATGAAATAAGGAAATAATTCTGGGAAAAAAATCAGAGCTACCTTTCTTTTAGTTGGTGGCAGAAAAGCAGACAATATGATAACATTAAAAGATTCGTGTACGTTTTGATCACATTATATGACATAAATCATCTTTTCTTTGCATGAAATAATATTTTTATTTGTTTCTTGAAATGTACAAATCGAATCTTTTTATACTTGCATCTCATTCCCAGGATGACGTATCAAAATGGGCCGGGAAACTGCCACAAGCGGCCATGACCATTTTACATCAACATGCCATCCAAGGAGATATTACAGACTTACAACAAGCCATTTGGTAAGTTATATATAGATGTGTGTAACAGATTATTAATGTTGAAAAACATTTTACCTCCACCAAGGATGTTATGCTTTCGGCAGTGTTTGTTCGTTGGTTTGTCACTATGTTTGTCTCTACATCGCTTGAGTAATTGTCACTAAACTTAGTCAAAATATTGGTCATCGTCAAATTTAGAACTGATTTAATTGAGGATATCTAGGTCTATAGTTGAGGTAACATTTTTCACAGATAGGGTTTAAGACTCACTTTTGATGATAATTTTCTCTATGTTCATCGATGAGACACGCTGTTTGGTCTATATTCTAACCAATGGTGTTTCATATCTTATATCATATTAATGATGATCTTTAAATTTGATCTTGAAAAGTTTGGTCACCATAGAAATTTTGACAGAATTTCAACTTCGGATTTTTCCAAATTTGATGCATGGATCTGATGCTCTTTGGTAACTATCATGCAATATTTCTAAAGCTGATCAGTTAAATAGTTTTTTAGTTATCAAATTTCTCATGGCATAATCTCAGGAGTATAGTATATGTTCGTTCGTCATGATATCATTGTCCTAGACATTACCTTCTTGTTTGAAAGAAGAGTATTTGCTCGTTCGTTATGATTCCATGCCTCCATACTCTTTTAGGGGAGTAGTGATATACTAGCAAATATATGCGACTTCTGTATTGAATAAAAATACACATTTTAGATTTATACAGTTGTATTCGTTTTTATTATATATTTCTTCTACACGTGTTATACTTATAACTTATATAATTGAATTCACTTGTAAGTTCAGTTATCTTTGTACATTAAGACTTCAGTTAGTTTAATAAATACTCAATCACCTCACTTACTGCTACACACAAAGGAATAGTTATTTATACATTTGACTAAATTGGATCAACCACACAACGCGTATTATTATCTTACTACCAGGATCCGTTACTCGGCATTACACACGGAGTTATGAAAGGATTTTAATTTAAGTTTTAAGGCGATTTTAAATTTCATATTAGGTATAAGAAAGGTTTGGCAAGGTTTAATAACATAATTATACCCGAATCTTGGGGATTTTGCGTAAATTATGGTTTGGGCTCGACTGGCAGTCAGCGGTTAAAGTCTAGCAAAGTAACAGACGCAGACGAATATTCAAACACAGAAACCGAAAAAAATATAAATACAATAGATTAAAAATAAAATCTACTGTAAACTTACTGAATATATATATATATATATATATATATATATATATATATATATATATATATATATATATATATATATATATAATTGATATGTAGTTTGCTTGAAGCATGGTGTGGGATAGGTATGTACTAGGGATTTAGAAGGCTATCACAATGCGAGGAATTAGATATATTCGGTGTTAGTGAGAGAAGATGAAAACAAGTGCCGATTTACAAATCAATAAGTACATACATATATGTCTATATATACATATATTTATTCAGTTGTATTAAATACAAATGTCTTACTTGTTATGTCTGTGACAATATCCATAATATATTTCGGGAAACAATTCCCCTTTTCAAATGGTAGACGTGACAGATAGATTCAAAACATGCTAGATGATGGAGCGGAAAATGAATTGTATGGCTGTGTGGAGCCTCGGAGCAAATGTAAGGAGGGGATTTATATGTATGGCGTGTTTTAGGTAATTAACATATTTTTTGTTCCTTTTTTATATAATTTTTTGTATATATATATATATATATATATATATATATATATATATATTAGTTTATAACTTGTTGCTTTTGCGTGAGCTTTTTTATTTTGTATATTCTATGTCTATTTCGTTGTCTTTATTTTTTCTGCTGCTATGTATTAGTCATTTATTTGTTTAATTTATTTACGTCCTTGCTTGTTCGGTGAAATGACCTGGTGCTTAAATACAGGGCATACTGATGAGATTTTCCAGGGTGATGGGAAGCTATTCTCCTTAAGACAACGTTTAAACAGTTTTGTAAGTATGGGAGCTAGTTCTGGTTGAAGTTTTTGAGTACTATAATTGGAATACCGTCAGGGCCAGTTGCTTTACTGGAATCAAGGTTTTTGATTAGCTTGGCAACATCACGTACAGATATTTGTATATCACATAGCGTGTTTTCTGATACAGGAGGAAATATTGGGGGTTCATGGCCTTGGTCGCAAAGGGTAGAATTAGCTGCAAAATTCTTGGCAAAGAGTTTGGCTTTGTCTGATGCTGACGAGATTACCTCAGGTCTATTGATGATAGTTGGGATAGAGCACACGTTTCTGTTCAGGATTCTGTTTGCTATTTGCCAAAACTGGTGGGAACCAAGTCGCTGCTCCGCTACTTTGGACTTGACGGATTGATCATATAACTCTCTTGCGTTCTTTAGTACTTTCTTACAATGGTTGCTAGCAGTCCTGAAGGCAGCTTTAGTTTCCATACATCTATTACATTGGAAGCAATGGAAAAAGTGATTTCTGTGCGCAATGGCAGTAGCACATTCCGTAGAGAACCATGGCTGGCTGTTAGGTTTTTGCTGGAACTTTTTCGAGTGTATAAAACGGTCTATACCTACAATTAACCATTCCGTCAGGTCTGATACTATAGAGGACGCATCATAGTTCAGGACAAGTTGTGAGAAAAAGGTCTAGTAGACACGCATACTGGCCCTCATTGTCGGGCACACGGGTGAGTTCGTGAACAATCTGAGTGAGATCATAAGCAATGGAGAAATCATGACAGAACCTCCCCTCATCATCAGTCTTGTTTGAGTGGGTCAACCATTCGACGTTGTAAACATTGAAGTCTCCACATACGTGAATGTTAGCTGAAGGATAAGCAGATAGGACTTGGTCAATTTTCTCAGATATGCTTTTAAAGATAGTAACTCCGCTGTTGTGAGGGCGATAGAGAGTAAATATAAATGCAGTAGTGTGAGCTAATGCAACCCGGAAGCACATATAGGGTAAGTTAGTATCTTCTCTGGAGATGTCCCTACCACATTGAAAGCCATCTTTAATATAGGCACATATTCCATGCCAATGGCGATTTTGGGGGTCAGATCATTTTTTTCTATTTAATTCTTTATTATTATTTGTTTATTTATTTATTGTTTAACGGTTAGGACTAGTAAGTTAACGATATTTGTATATATTGAGTATTTCAAGTTAAAGGCTATCGTAGTTTGATTTATTTGTTTACTTAATTTAAGTAAGTTTAGTTATCCTTCTGCCACGAGTGGCCCTTTAGGTGCTAGCTTGGTGGGTTTGATCATTGATCCTAGGTCTGTCTACTTATTAGTTTTCGTGTTATTTTTTTGCTCTTCTTTTATATATATATGTGTGTGTGTGTGTGTGTGTGTGTGTGTGTGTGTGTGTGTGTGTGTGTGTGTGTGTGTGTGTGTGTGTGTGTGTGTGTGTGAGGTTATGCCGGTAATGGAAGTATCTCTATAGTCTGTTTGATGGTAGCTGCAGTTATGATATTTAGTGTTTTGTTTTAGTTGATTTATTTATTTTATTTGTTATATCTATATATGCACATACATACATATGCATGTGTATTTAATACAACTGAATAAATATATGTATATATTGACATATATGTATGTACTTATTGATTTGTAAATCGCTACTTTTATTCGTCTTCTCTCACCAACACCGACTATATCTCATTCCTTGCATTGTGATAGCCTTCTAAATCCCTACTACATATATATATATATATATATATATATATATATATATATATTCAAGAAAACTTGCACTTTGTATAGGTTATTTATTTTATTATTATGATTTTTATTTATTTTTTTATTTATTTTATTTTATTTGCAATTTTTGTATTTTTTACGACAGTACCCAGCGTAGTATATACACCTCAAACCTCCCTATGTTAAGAATGGTTTTCGAAAAACACCCCAACCTCGAACGCCGTTCTTACCATGGGGAGGTAGGGAGTGTTAATTCCGCAAGCCGTTCCTAACATGGGAATGTTGAAGGTTTTTACACTACGCTTTGAACTGTCGTCAAATATTGGTTAATTTTTTACGATTATTTTTTAATATTCAGCGTAGTATAAACATCTCAACCTCCCCATGTTAAGAAGGGCTTTCTAAGTAAACACCTCCGAAACTCGAACCATGGGGAGGTTTGGAGTGTTTATTCCGAAAGAAGTTTTTACATGTGGATGTCGGATGCTTTTATAGCACGGTGGGTACTGTCGTAAAAAAATGCCCAATTTTTAATGAGCAAAATAATTTTTTTTTCAATAAAAAGATGAATATTTTTGGTACTCATGCACGTATTGTAGTATGCTGAAATAACAGCGTAATTATTTAGAAATACATTATAAACATGAGTAGTGTAGGGTGTTTTGTAATTATAGTGTACTTTCACCTAACAATTTAATAAAAGATATATTGTAAAGGTGAATTTAAGTTAAGAAGACTTTGTTACACAATAGCGTGGTAACATAAGTATATAAACACCTTTTTTAAATAATTTATTCACTAAATATTAAGAGTAAAGTGCAGTGTATTTCAACGAAAATTAAAAAAATGTTGATTTAACAAATTGGCAGTGAACGTTTGTTTGTCTATTGTAAGCAGTTTTTTTTATACAAGAAAATATGAATGATTGATGTTATAAGAAGAAATGCCCCCATCCACCACCACCCCCCAAAAAATGAAACCTTTTTATAAAGAAATTAACAAAATATCGAATAAATAACCCTTATCATTAATGACAGAATGTAAAAAAAATGAAAGAAGACCTGTCGAATAGCTGGCGATAGCGGGCGGGATGCGACTAGATTAACGCACACAACTGCCAAGAAAATGTCATGTAATACAAACAACCGAGTAAAGTGCTAATGAATGAGCTAACGGACGCAGCGTCGCATAGGGTAAGTAATAAATCAATATGGAGGGAGTGAGAGTGAGGGGGCGAGTAATGACGGGGGTGAGTGAAGAAAGGAGCAGTTTTATGTAGCTTTGTAGAAACGAATGGATATGTAAATAAATGGCGGCATGTTTATAAGTGTCGAACTGTTCGTTTAATGGTAGAAGATGCGAATAGCAGAATATGAGAATGTCTATATCGCAGCCAATCAGCAGTGGTGGATTTCGGTAAAGGAGAAATTATTATCTAGGAATAAGAAAAATGTAATGGTTGTGATTTGTGTATGTGTCGAATAACCAGTTAAGAGCGGCGACAACCCAGCATAGTAGGGATATGTCGAGATGATGCCGGTATCTTGTGGGGGTGGTGGGAGCACAGAATAAGTTGAGAGAAAAATAGGAACTACTTTCTTTAAAGATGGTGAGATAGTGATCGTGCCGCTCGCCGAAAATAACGTAAGATTTTAATGTAACACCTAAATGTTTATATAATGTCGTTCTAAAGTTACATACGATAGTGACTAATAGGGTTGAGTTAATAAATGTGCATGTGACATGTATTCTTGCAAACTTACAGTAATCTGGTTCAGAGGGGAATTTCTGCAATCAAATTATTGCATATAGGATAAAAACAATTCAGCATAAAGGGGTATGTTTTTATTGAAAATCTGTGACATAAACGTTTGATAAAATTATAGCACAACAGTTTTCTATTACAGTTACTGGTCATCATTTTGCCGGAAGCACATTGAGCATTCTTTTGATTATGCCTTGATGTATTTACAATTGGAAAATTTGGATTCACTCTGGGAACCTGATCAGTTATCCCCAACGGAGGTAAGTGGCCTCACAAGCGAAATCACCCCTTCCCTGGCAAACCGAATTTGTTTATCTAAGTAAATATGACAGTTTTTTGTTCGTTCCTTTTTTTTCATTTATCCGAACTAAATCTATATATCAAACATCCCAACAGGCTCATTTAATTCAATGATACGACAAAATATATTAAAACGGTCTATGTATAGTGATCGGAAAACAATTGTCGTTTGCTTTACTTCCGTAAAATAGCATGTTTTTTTAATATCTGCACGTTATCATTGCGTAAGTTGTATTCATAGCATTTTTCTTCATATAATTTATATGATAATAATTTCATCTTCAAATCCTTTTTTGCGCAATACTAAAGTAGGATATATATATATATATATATATATATATATATATATATATATATCCAACAATCAAACAACGTTGCAGCTCATACAAACCATGAAAGCCACAGGGTACTCGCCTTATATGCAAGTGGCTCGTATTTCGAGATTTGAGTTCGAGTATGCTCTACTAATGAGCCTAGAGGAGGGCGAAACTCTAGGACTTCCCGTTTGTGGCTTTCGGCTTTCATTGCATGTATGAGCTGCGACGTTGTTTGATTTTTCGTAATAATCATATATCATCTCATATTACAAATACGTATATATATATATATATATATATATATATATATATAACTACTTCATTTACTCACACAAATTTAATATACGAAAGTATAGATTTATGCGTAAACTTTAAGTATTTACTTCAAAAGTGCTCAATACGTAGGTAGAGCTAGTTAGTAATTTATAAAATATATATGGCGATTAAGTTTATATATTAGCTATTTTTATTTTAGTCGGGCACAGAAAAACAACTGCCTTTTATACCTAATAAATAAAGAAAAGTTAATCGAGCTTTTAGACTGCTATAGCATAGCATCTGATAAATATATATTTGATTCTGTTTCACCAATGGATTATGGAAATTATCAGCCGATGTTCTTTGCATAAAACTTAATTTCGGTCGATTTCATCATATACATACATTATAGTCTCATAAGATTGTTCTTCAAATTATTCATTTATTAGCCAAACGATATTGTGATAATTGTATTTAACCTTCAAAATTTTAAATTAAAAAAATATATATTATTATGAGAAAAAATGAGATTACAGTTTAACAAAAAAATAATTACATTATTTATTAACCAGCCTCCGTTGTAACGACGCTATCATAATTACATTTAATTTTCCACATTCTATTAAAAAATAAAAGTAATATTTTGAAAAATAAAGGAAACAACCTAGCATAAAAACAAAAGAAAAAAACACAAATAAAAGTAAACACAATCCCGGGCAACGCTGAGTCGGTGCAGCTAGTAATGAATACATCATGATTATAACATCTCTGTCCATATAAACGGATAATTTGTGGATAATGAGGATCCAAATCAAATAATGTGTGTCAGTGTGTATTTTGTTTCAGGATTGCATTTATAAGTTAAGTTGTGTTTGGTTGTTTTTACGGCATATCAACCCTTTTCGGGTTATTTAATGCCGACTACAGTTATTTTGGAAATAGTATTCATGTTGCATCCAGTTATTTTTAGAAGGTTTTTATTCTTCAAGTTCTTTGTATCTTCAATCGCTAGTTTGTAGTGTTTGGTTTGGTTTTATAGTGGATTTTATCGTTTTTTTCTCCCTGTCCTGCAGAACATGAATGAGATTTTCAATGGGAGAGAGAAAATTGTTACAGCATTAATGTTTGGTACATTTTAAATTAGAAAACCAGTCAGGAAGTGGGGTAGATAGAAAGAGAAAGGGGAAATGGGAAGAAGGAAAAGGAGGAAAAGGTGGGTTGTTGTTTTTGTTTTTGGTTTTGCAGAACGTAATTAAGTTTTGCAAAAAGCATTTCGTCTCAGGAAGCCAATATCTTCAGACAGCCTGATCTGATAGCATCAATCATGAGTTAAGTAAAATGATTTCGATATTTGTTCAGATGATTTATCACTAAGTAATTAATCAACAATGGCAACAATGGGCCACCACCATTTAATATTCATTTATAATAATACAAAATATTATGACATAACGTGACACAACGTCGAAAAAGGAATATTGGTAAAAGGGTTGCTCGTATCCGTCTTAACTATTTTAGCTAATTATATGCATCAAAACGAGAAAATTATACTGAGAATCCATTTGCCGTCAACCAACACAAGATCGTTCAATAAATTGATAAGCTAATACTTGTTTTGATACTAAATTCCATCTTTTCTGTTTTTTATCAGTAAAAGAGAAATCGTTCCAGACTGAACCAATGTTTATTTTTGTCCTAATACAAGGTGTGGCATTTTGGGAACTGGATTTCCCCCTGCATTAAAATCTATCCTATGCCTAACTCTTTCCTCGTTGGGAAGCAAATAGCTACAATATGAAATAGAAGAACAATAAAAACTGTGTATACAATAGAATTGAGACTATGGGGAGAATACAGTTAGTAAAAGAATCTATTCACTTTCTAAAGTAGCAAGTAAACAGATTTTCCAATTGAAAAGTTGATGTAAATCTTTAAATTTTGATTTTTTTTGGAAATTACGAAAGCAAACCGGAACCTCTGACAAATTAAGTCACCAACTGTCTGAAGAAAGAGAAGAGGAATTATCAAACCTAAAAAAAGCAAATCATATCTTTGTGAAATTTCTTTTTGTCATGTCGATCATATCAAAACTATCAGAATTGCTAATAAGCACAGAACACACCGAGCCAAATCGTTACAAACATGACTTCCGGGATAAAAACAACTGTCAGTTAAACAGGATCCGTATGCTTGATAAACTTCAACCAATTCACACAACGGTAAAACTATACACCAGCGAAAGGAAGTGTGGTCAATGAACCCATCCTATTGACCGCAACGAACGTAATTAAGTGTCATGACTATACCAGCTGATCAGGTACATTGCTTATTTGCGTTTTTTTAATGGTTTTACATATTTTATATTTGTTTTGCTTCTTTTTTTTTTTTTTGGCAACTGATTGTACTGCGTACATCTTGGAATTGGGCCGAACATATAATGTTTTTACATCGTTATATTTAGATAAAAGAAAAGGGACGAAATTAGCTACTTGAATGGCGCAGGGTCGGTTAGGTTATAGGGTGGCGTCTGTTTTGTTGTGCTACCAAAATGAGGCATATGTTACTCCGGACTGGGAATAGTCCAAATGAGTTGGCATGTCTTGCATTATTATTTAAGCCTGGCATTCTCACTATTAATCGTATTTGAGGGATTCTTATTGTTAATAAATGGTTTATTACATTATTCCTTATTAGTTTTTATCCCGTATAGCTTTTTGTGCATATTCGTTTTGAGATCCAGTAAAGGTAGCTTATACGGTTAACCAAATTAATTTAATGCTTTAATCGTTACTTGCATGCTCCCCAAGCTGAATTTTTCTACTAAATGTCTATATAGTTTATTTCTAGACTGTGGAAGTTTAGTTTGGTTTGGTACTTAACGAATTTAAATTTACTACGCGATTTACGACAACCCTCGAATGAGGTCGGGAAAGGCGTTCGCGAAGGCAAGTTTCCGCGCAGACTCCTCTCTCAAGATTCGACTGAAAAACTCAGTCTGCCCTCATACAGACGATATCTAGAATCGTTCATTCCAATTGTTTAGAATTTTTTCATTTAAAATCTCGAGAGTTCCATCCGGACAACTTTTTTTTAATTTAACACTTCAAAAGAATAAAATATGTTTTTACATAAAAAATATCAGCAACAATATATGTATATCTTTCTTTTACTTGTTCCAATATTAAATTTGACCGCAAAATACATTTATAATATTTCCTAGCAAATATTTTCTAAATAAGAAAACGTAATGTTTTGTCTAAAATTAAAAAAACTAAGAGAATAATTTCCTTTATTTTGTAATGATGCTAAAGTTGGGTAAAAATTTTTAGGTCTAAAATTAGTTAATGTCATCACGAATAACGTGTTAGTTGTGATGTTGTTAATTTTGTTGTTGGGCAAACTTATTTATAATTGGTAAACATTTTACGTTTGGTTTGGCTGAAGAAGAAGAACGTGTAAAACGATAATCTTTCTCTTATATATCTATATATATATAAATGTAAAGTTGGTTCGTTCTAAAGAAATAAAACCATGTTTATACGTTACCAATTTATTTGAAATTTTCAGACAACCAATTTTTAGAGTCGGGGTATGTTTTTATGTTATTAAAATAAATTTACCTAATTAAAATTAAAATATTAAATAAAATAGATATATTTATTTATCGTTTCTGCGAATCTGTTCTGTTGATAAAACTGAACTTCCGGTTCGATTCATTTCACAGCCACGATTTGACGAAAGGTTTAATTTTCTGTTAACTCGATAAGTAAAAAAAAAAAAAAACATATTTCATTTGTTTATCTTCCAAATTTTTTAACTTACACATCTTTTCTTTATTATATAAGGCCAAAAAAAAAGTTTGTTGCTTGCTTTTGAGTTTGTTTTTTTTCTATATAAGATTACTCATGCAGAGAGTGATCCGTGCTGAAATAATGTTATTATTTAAAAAGTCATTCTTAACATGGGGAGGTAAGGATGTTTTGTACCTATTCTGTACTTTAACCTTACAATTGAATAAATAAAAAAATATCGTAAAACGTTATTTAAACGTGGAAATATGATTTAAAAAATAGCGCGGCTCTCTGCATTAGCACCATTTTTATTTATTGTTGTTGTTTCACGAATTTTCGGCCAACTATTCCTCTGGCCTTCATGAAAAGAAGTCCTTTTATAAATGTTCAGTAACTTTTTCCTTTTATTATTCTTAAAGAGTAAAACTTTTCTTATTCATGAAAGGAGTTAAGCCTACGTAAATAAATAAATGTTTGTACACGTGACAAATTATCAATAAATGGTTTAGTTACTTTTTTAAAAAAATGTTTGTAAAAGTGCGAAAGGCGACGTTACGTTGTTGTACAAACATTACTCCCATGCTTAATTTCTATACTTATAGGTTTTTGGAATTTTTTTTCACTGGATTATTATTGATTGGACACTAATTAAACAAATTATTAAAAAAAAAATGTAAAAAAGAAATCATTATTTCGACATTTGAAAGTGGTCTCACATTTTAGTTACAACGTTCTGATAAATCAGTCACCCATTTTGTAAGCAATAAAAACGCGGTATATCAAAACCATAGAAAGTAAAAATAATGAGTCTCTACCGCATTTGTAAGTCAGAAATATATTTGTTTCTCAAAGAAAAAAAAATAGAGAGAACAGGACTTTTTTTTATTGTTTTCATGAAAATAAAGTTTCGAGATTTTTAATTATTTTTTTTTTTTTACTTATTTAGTCAGTTTGTGTTTTTTTTTGTGAAAGGTGAGTTTTTTTTTCAAAACTTTTGTTTTGTTTCTTTTTAATTTTTTTAAAGTATTATAAATTTCACTAACATGCTGGAGAAATGTTTAATAATTTGGTATTTTTTTAGATTAGGTCCACCTCCACAATTTTCCTTTCAACGACGACATTTATAGGTTTCCGAGTATGCTGAACACGCAAATTGCATTAAAATTTTGCGGAAATAAATAGTTATATTATGCATTGTATTCTTCGGCGGCCATCTTTTTACGTGCACACGCGCCATAAACAAATACACACACGTAAAAAAGATGGCCGCCAAAGATTACAATGCATAATACAACTTTTTATATCTTGATAACTACTTATTTCTGCAAAATTTCGATGCGATTTTCGTATTCAGCATAGTCGAAAACCATTTCAAGTCGTCATTTAAAAGAAAATTGAGGAGGTGGACCTAATCTAAAAATTTACCAATAATTTTTAATCCCGTACGCCTCCCGATACATTGCTTCGTCAACATGCGACCATTTTATATCTCCCGAAGACACTTCCGTATTTGGAAAAAAAAAATAAATAAATAAATAAAAAGTGACCGATTTACCAGAACGTGGTAACTAAAAAGTGAGTATCCCTTTCAAATGTTGAAATGATTTTTTTTTTTCAATTTTTTTTCATAATCTGGTTAGTGTTCAATCAATAATAATCCAGTGAAAAAATTTCAAAAAACCTATCAGTATAGAAACTCCACCACGTAAGTAAATAAATAAAAAATGTTACGTGCGCATGCGTTAGCCTTGACTAGGGGGGTAGCAGTATCAAAATTTTTGTAGGAATTTTTGACACCCCTAACACGAAACTGCGAATACAATATAAAAATCTCGGAATTTCTCTGTTAAAAGTGGGTTATTTATTTTCTTTATGGATTATACTTCCAAAATAAACTATTACAGTTGTTTTAAAAGTAATAGAAATATTCTTTTTTTTAAACATTAATGAATTTTCCGAACTCAATATTTTTCAATTTTTAAACTCAATATTTTTCAATTTTTAAATTTTAAAAATCTATCAAAATTTTTCTATTGAGTCTATTTTTACGATATTTTCAGGGTCAATGTGAAATTTTATGTTCTTTCCAATAAATCGAATATAATATTTTAGACAAACGTTTTTTTTTAATTCACGACTCCCCCATACCAATTTTTAAGTGTCTATTAAAATGTAAATACTTAATTTAGTAACCCGAAAGTAAATAATTAATTTACTCACAAATTGAAGAGAAAAGGTCAATACATAATATATTCAAATTTAAAAAAAAAACATAGTGTTCTTTTAGAATTTTACCTGTAAAGTTTGAAGTTTAAAACCTTTTTTTAAACCACGTTATTTGTTTTTTCTTTTTCTTTTTTTTTAATGAAACCTTGGTCCTTGCTCCTTTAATTGACAAAAAAATTAGGGCTTGAATTACATTTTTCGAGGAGTTATAAGCTTGGAAAGACAGGGGGTCGAATAATTCACGCCTCCCATTTTGTAAATGTCTAATAATAATTAATTTAGAACCCGATAAGTACATAATTATTTACTCACAAATTGAAGAGAAAAGGTCAATACATAATATATTCAAATTTAAAACAAAAAAAACAGTGTTCTTTTAGAATTTTACCTGTAAAGTCCGAAGTTTAAAACCTTTTTAAAAAAAACACGTTTTTTTTTTGTTTTGTTTTTTAATGAAATCTTGGTCCTTGCTCTTTTAATTGAAAAAAAAATTAGGGCTTGAATTGAATTTTTCGAGGAGTTATAAGCTTGGAAAGATGAGGTGGAATTATTCGCTATTTTCACGAAATTTCTGACACTGCTACTAGGGGGGTACTAAGGGAACGACCATTAAATAATTCTGCGGGTCGCCATGGAACTCAACGCCCAAGGAGTATCAAAATAGTTTTCATGATCTGAAGAAATTTTTTTTTCCGAAAAGTGGGTGATCACTTTTCCATCTAAATTTAACTTAAAATGAGCACCCACTTTCTGGCCACCTGAGGAAGGGGCATTTATTTTCGTGTTTATTGGCTTAAAGGTTTTTTTTACAAGGCAGTTTGGTACGCGAATACATATTTAACAGTTTTCGTTTATGCTCACGCATAGCATAAACAAAGGCTACGTCTGTGAAATGGAAAATAGTCCCAGAGTTCAGGGGTTAATACCATGCAAAAGAAATCAAACAAAAAGACTTTTAAGCCAAGAAACACACAGAAAGAAAAAAAAATAGCATCCATTTTTTTTCTATCGAATTCATTTGCTGTTTTTATTGAAAACTATTTTCCCCCGGATTTTTGATATAATTTTCCATTAAGGGCTGTGTGTCTCACGTTCGTAAATAACAAAAAAATTTTTGTAGATTTTGGTGTGCTAAAAACGAATCTGCAAACCGTTTCCGTCACAAAAAAAATAGTTTTTATGATATGAAGAAATTACTTTTTCGAAAAAGTGGCGATCACTTTTCCATGTAAATTTAACTTAAAATGAGCACCCACTTTCTAGCCACCTGAGAGAGAGGGGATTTTTTCCCATGTTTATTGGCTAAACAGCTTTCGTTTATGCTTACGCATAGCGTAAACGAAGGCTACGGCTGTTAAATGGAAAATAGTCCCAGAGTTCAGGGGTTATTATCATGCAAAAGAAATCAAACAAAAAACTTTTTAGCCAAGAAACAGAAAAATGTTCCTCTCTCAGGTGGCCAGAAAGTGGGTGCTCATTCTAAGTTAAATTTACATTGAAAAGTGATCACCCACTTTTCGAAAAAGTAATTTCATGAATGTCATGAAAACTTTTTTTTTGCTACGTAAACGGTTTGCAGATTCGTTTTTAGCACACCGAAATCTACAATGAAATATTTCGTTATATATGAACGTGAAACGGGCCTTAAAGTAAAATAATACCGGTTTTTTTTAGCAGATTTGCCGTTTAGTTGTACAAATATCCTCACACCAGGTAATCACTAAAAGGGGTTTTTAAAAGTCGTCACCTGTATCGAGCAAAAGTTTAAAACCACCGATTATATGCCAGCCTACATCATGGTAACATATATTGAGTGAGTTCCTAACAGTATTTTTAGTTTAAACTCATTTTCCCAAAATTTCCCCAAACTTAACATGTTCGATACAGTCTGCCGCCATTTGTATTTTTCAGATATACCGATAAACATTGAATGTTTTTGAACCGATTATACATTACATAAAAACACTAAAATCTTATCCAGTTAGGTAGAACACTTACTTTTCTTGCCTTTGATAACATTTATTTGTTATATATTTATTTTTTGACAATTTCTTTGTATCTGTGTTTAGTAATATAAACCCTTTTCATTTAATGTAACGTTTAGTCGGCTCGAAAAACAGTGTTTATTGGTGTATTTGAAAGCTACAAATGGTGGTGGACACTGTTGATTACTTTAAGTTAGGGAAAGTGAGTTAAAACTAAAAAAACTATACAAAATACTGTCAGAAACCTATCCATTATGCCAGCCTATGTCATGGTAACATATGTTCGGTGAGTTTCAGACACTGTTTTGTATAGTTTTTAGTTTTCAACTTACTTTCCCAAACTTAACGTATTCAACAGAATTCGCGACCATTTCTGTTTTTTGAGCCAATTAAACATTTTACATTACATAAAAACACTAAACAATTATCCAATTAGGTAGAAACGTAAATTACCTTACCTTTGCTTTCATTTATTTGTTTTTGGACGACTTTTTCGAATCTGTGTATAGTAACCCCCTCCCCCCACCATCAACAAAATATTAATTACTAAATCACATTTTTTAAAACAAAAAAAAAGCATTTAGAGTTTCAACATTTTTGCTACGTTCGGCTTCATCCACTGATTGTTGGTCAAGTCCAAAACATGAATGATTGACAGAAACTCTCGAGGATCCAGATCAAATTCTGCAAGAGCACCATTTTTTTCAGTTTCGCCTTCTTTTTCACTTTTTGCAGTGGATTGCTGTACTAATATAAGAAACATGCATTTTCTCTTTTATTAAATTTTTCCATTACACCAAATTGAGCCACTGCAACGCGTGGCAGGGTACAGCTAGTATATATATATATATATATATATATATATATATATATATATATATGTGTGTGTGTGTGTGTGTGTGTGTGTGTGTGTGTGTGTGTGTGTGTGTGTGTGTGTGTAGAGGGAGAGAGATAGAGAGAGAGAGAGGTGTATTTATTTTTTAGTTTCTGTAATTTTCTTTTTTGTTTTTCGCTTTTTTTTGTAGGAAGAATCGCTCGCCGAGTCGTTCAATATTTTCATCGAATACTGTCTCAACTTGATCCGCAAACAGAGAGACGTGTTTCTCCCAAGTAACAAAGATGTTATTCACACGCTTGAATGTATGCTCAGGTAAAGTATATATTTTTCGTTTGTTTTGTCGTTTCTTATTTCGATCGGTATCATTTCAATTTGAAAACGAGCATAATATTTTTATTATACGTACACACATATACACACACAAACATTCACCATCTCTATCTTTATAACGTTATGTTTATATGTTTATATGTTTATATATTTGTATTTACAGGATTCAATCCTTAACTAATTAATTGATCATTGTGAATTTTGGAACACTATTACTTAGCGTTATTAGGGTTAAAATGTGGGCTATAATTAGTTTGATTTAGTTTTATGTAAATGGGGATAAAAGTAGGTTGAATCCCTTCGTGAAAATTCACATACCTCTGATTGTTGTGGAATTTTAACAAGATGAATAAGACCATTAATATTCCCCAAATTTTCGTTTCTCTGATGTAATTTACAGGGTTTCGGGAAACATAACATGAGTACAACCTCCCATTTGCAAATTCAATTCGATATGAACATTTGAATTTAATTTGATTCAAATAAAGCAAGTCACTTAATGTCATTTATTTTCTTAAGATCCTTTAAATTCATATCTCACATTTTGGACATTTTTTAGAATCAAAATTATTTAATCGATTTCGTACAAAGTTTGAATAAGAACTGAACACGATGCATAACACTATTAGGATTAGATGATGATGCTTATGCACAACACACACACACACACACACACACACACACAAATACATATATATATATATATATATATATATATATATATATATATATATATATATATATATATGAAGACACACACATATATAAAATATTTTAAAATAAAGTGTTTAAATTTCAACGTTATTTCACGCGGTTAGCCGAATGAATCGGTCTTTGCTAATGACGTCAAACATGGGTTCAGTCGCCGGGTTCGAATCTCTCGACTGGTGTTAATCGTGTCACCCTGCACTGAAAATTCCCGAAAGGATGAATCACTAGTGTTTGTAGGTATTTAATAATTATTATAGTAAGTAATTATATATATATATATATATATATATATATATATTCGTAGTCATCCACATACAGTACTGTTTCGTTGTATCATAACTCATCAGTGCGGCTAGACCCTCTCCCAAACCGAGGATTGAACCTAGAACAATCGCATTAACAGTTGGCAGTTCTACCCATTAACCCACAGCAGTAAATAACCTCAACAAATGTCCATTTCTAAACAAACATACGTCCACCACTTTTATAGTGCTCAAAGCACTTGTTTACAAACAATCAGCAAGTCCCGCATTTTTCAGCCAATTAAGTAGCGGGTGAGATTATTTACGACAGTGCTTTACCCAAAGAGGAGTGAGGGTTTAACTTCAGGTAAAGATATCCATGCATGCCAGCAATTCGAAATGAATGAATTAATGGTGCTCAATATCAACATCTGCAACAAATCAACATCAGCAACATAATCATAGAGACCGTAGTGGACCTCGGAGATGTTCTGGTCGAAACCTATATTAAGAGCACTATCGTTCTGCTAGTTCTTAATCGTGAAATCATCTCAACTGAGAAATTATAATGTTTCCCCATGGCTCTTGAAATTGTTTAGACGATGACTAAATCTAACATATACATTAGTTCTGGGATTGTGTTTTGTTTGAGAAAAATTTCCGTTATAATTATTCTACTTCGAATTATTTTTTAATTAATTGAACAAATAATTAATCTGTGTATTTCTCTAACCCTTATCACTAGTTGATTCGACCAGTGATAATATTGGTTTCTGTTGGTATATTTAGAGAAAGAGTGATTCTCTTTCTTCACTATTTCCATCTAGATTAAGCAGTGTCAGTAAACACCACAAATACGCATGTAAAATAGATAGCAAAATAATAAGTCTCTTTACTTCTATGCTATTCATAAGGATACTATAAAACTAAATAGATGTATTATTTTTAGCTTAGCATAGTTTTGAATGTACTAGGACGTATATCATAGTTCGTAGAGTTTCAAATGGAATCAAAGTTGAATCTTTTCAACATTAGTGCTATTCTAACTCCTCATGTGTTCCAAAAATATTAAAAATCAAATTTAATTTCGCGGTAAATTTAGTTTTGAAATGTTCCTTGCCAATAAATTACCGAGAAATGAGATTCAAACAAATGCGTTCCACATCTAGAAATCGCATGTGTGAATTAAAGATCTCTTCGAAATAATGAAAAATATAAAAAGCGGAAACCTTGTCAGAATATTTTTTTTAAATGCATATGTATATAAAATAAATTTCTATAATAATACGCTAAGGCAGTTTGTGTCCGTATCACGTGATCACCACCCACGTCTATTTATTTTGATGAAATTATCCGACTGTGAATGATGAAATGCAGTACAAAACACTAATTGGAAATATATTAATTTTCTTAAGGTAAATGTTCTGACTTTACTCATTTAAAATAAATTGTTCCGAAATCGAATTCTGTTGTCTCGCTTTAATTTTAGAAATCATTCTTAATGAATGATGGAAATTATGCTATTTCTTTTTCTCCACAACAGAATGTTGCACATAAATAGAAGACGGACAATGAAGCCAGCGTAGTACACGCTGGCTTCACAAAAGCACAGTGGTTATCCTGTTAGTATTCTGCGACAGGGGCGTCTTAGATAATTGGCAATAAAATAATCTCTTCTTAAAGAGAGAGGAGAAAACAACAAAACAGTCCTTTTTACTGCCAAGGACGTGTCCTCTTTTGCTACACAGTCGACGAATCAAATATAATGACGAAAAAAGCAGGTGAATGAAAATATTGTAAATAATTATGTACATTCCAAAATAACCAATTGTAAGAGCGAAGTTAGTCAGTTTCTACAGCATAATTTAAATAACAATAACATTTGATATTAAAAGATCACAAAATACTAACTAATTTATACGAACAGGACTTATATATCAATGCAAGCTATTAGAGTTATTAGATATGGAGCAAAGACTTGTGTTAAGAATTAAGAGAAGCCACGCTTTTATTAGCTGTGTTTAAACGTTTGAACTGAACGTTGTCCGTTCTAAGAGGGTTTTTGAAGTTTCATTTTATTTTTATTCACATTAGTGAAGTGTTCTAATAAATGGAAATCATTTATAACTAACAGGAGTGAATATAGCAATCGTCAACATGCAACAAAACAACACAAAATAATTTAATAATGTAAATAGAAACATTACTGTATTATACTGGGTGTCGTCACGTGTGTCGATTGATTTCAAACAATTTTTGTTTATCCTTTTGAGAGTTATTGGTTTATCATATTGAGAGTTATTTGTTTATCATATTGAGAGTTATTTGAAGAATTTTAAACCAAAATAATACGTAGCCATAAGAGTTAGAATATTATGGGGTGCTGTAAAGGTAAATAACAGAGGTATTAATTAGAAGTAATTAAACGAGCGTTAGAAAAGTGCAGTTTCATTTGTGATTTGCGATGGCTTGCCTTAGAGGGAACGGTAATATCGACAAATGCAGACGTATGAAGGAAAACTGCTATTCACAGCATCTTGTGTGATAAATAGGAAAATGTTTTTAAAAATATCTTAATACTTTGTTTGATATTACACCGGAAGAATTATTTCCAAACAACTTACTACAACGATCACAAACTGCGAAAGAATATTTATTTCGAGGCTTGTTAGACAACTAATGAACAAACATATGTTAGATGCGTTTTTATGACAACTTGATTATTTAACAATCCATCATCTCATTAATGTCGACGAGAAGATATGATAAAATTAAGTACATATTAAACCAAACAAACGATCAATTAATTTACATTAATTCGCATCAAAATCTCACGGCCGCTATTTTGTTGCCTGATTATATCTTTGTTGTTTCTGTTTGCCAATAGCATAAACACATCAACAGCTTTATGACATTCATCAATTAGAAATCAAATGAAGTATATATTATGAAGTAATTTTTATCTAAATCAATTGCACATCAACGCAAAGTTGTAAGGCGTATTTGGTCTGCCGATGTGTGATTATGATTTCTGGAGCGAATGCTTATTTTATCCTCACATTGATGACCTTTAACTGCTAGTATATTAGCATATTTCTCATGTTAAACATTGTTGTTATTTTCATGATGGTTTCTTAACGAAGCGGGAGGCATGAGATATTTTAAGATGCTACAATTTGAAAAATGTCGTGGATACACACATATACGCAATGATTGTACAGCTGTTGTTGCCTAGATGTTGTTGCCAATGATGCTCATCGCTCAATAACGAGTAGAGCCGTATTATTTCATAAGCATTATTGGTTATATATATGCATATATGTTTCAGCTGTGATTTCTTTTGAAATCCAACATCATTCTAACACTAATTTCGACTGTTTTATCAAATGCATTTGAAAACAACCTAGACTAAATGTAACATGTATGCATGTATGGAGCCAATAATGTTTGTATAAATAACAAAAAAATTATAATATGCATGTAGTATTAATAATTAATGATTACAGCATTATTTTAAACTATGGAACTGACGGGCGTTGTCAAGTAGATAAATAACAAAAAAAATTATAGTATGAATGTAGTATTTATAATTAATGATTACAGCATTATTTTAAACTATGGAACTGACGGGCGTTGTCCGGTAGAAAATAACAATAAAATTATAATATGCATGTAGTATTTATAATTAATGATTACAACATTATTTTAAACTATGGAACTGACGGGCGTTGTCCGGTAGATAAATAACAAAAAATGATAATATGCATGTAGTATTTATAATTAATGATTACAGCATTATTTTAAACTATGGAACTGACGGGCGTTGTCCGGTAGATAAATAACAAAAAAATGATAATATGCATGTAGTATTTATAATTAATGATTACAGCATTATTTTAAACTATGGAACTGACGCGCGTTGTCCGGTAGATAAATAACAATAAAATTATAATATGCATGTAGTATTTATAATTAATGATTACAGCATTATTTTAAACTATGGAACTGACGCGCGTTGTCCGGTAGATAAATAACAAAAAAAATTATAATATGCATGTAGTATTTATAATTAATGATTACAGCATTATTTTAAACTATGGAACTGACGGACGTTGTCCGGTAGATAAATAACAAAAAATGATAATATGCATGTAGTATTTATAATTAATGATTACAGCATTATTTTAAACTATGGAACTGACGGGCGTTGTCCGGTAGATAAATAACAAAAAATGATAATATGCATGTAGTATTTATAATTAATGATTACAGCATTATTTTAAACTATGGAACTGACGCGCGTTGTCCGGTAGATAAATAACAATAAAATTATAATATGCATGTAGTATTTATAATTAATGATTACAGCATTATTTTAAACTATGGAACTGACGCGCGTTGTCCGGTAGATAAATAACAAAAAAAATTATAATATGCATGTAGTATTTATAATTAATGATTACAGCATTATTTTAAACTATGGAACTGACGGACGTTGTCCGGTAGATAAATAACAAAAAAAAATTATAATAAGTGTGTCTCTTCTCCTCTCATCTGTGCATCCATCTACCTCTACATCTACTTCAAACTGTTGCTTTTCTGTCTGTCCTGATCGCCCCCTCTCTTTCGCAACTGGCTCAATATAATGAAAACAAAGAAAGCAACGAATACTGAGAGAAAAAAATTACTGACCTCGTTTCAGTGTTGATTTTTGAAAGCATTACAAGTAAAAATTACATAAAATAATTTCAACTTCTCATACACTAGTTAGACTCTTGGCTACATGAAGTAAGATCACACGGAATCCGAATATGTATATTTTGTAGGTGAATCTTTTATAATTTCTGAGTTTTAACCGATGACACTGATTACGCGCACAAAAGGCGAAGTTTATTATTTATATAAAAGACATAGTCATGTTCTTCACACATCTTATGGAAACTTTTATTCAATTTGTAAAAATACATATGGAATTTGGTGGTTGTTACACAGTAACTAAAGTTAGTAAAAATGCTGCACTAAATTGCCAAGCACCTTCATATTTTTTGTTTTGAAAAATCCTTTTTGATTTTCAAATGAAATATCTTTTTAATAAGCACATATTTGTAAATGAACGTCATTAGTAAGAAAAGAAAAAAAAGATATTGTTGTGGGGGAATCATACTCCAAATGGACTGTTCTATCCATTATATAAACCATAGACCTTTTGATCCCAGGTGTGGATTAAACACCAGAGCGACCCTCGCCTGCTCGGTGACGTTTACTACTCTTTTCAGTTGTAACCTTTTTACGTTGTTGTTCTAGTAATATATTGTTTAAACTCTATTCCGTTCGTCTGTTTTCTTTGTGGCAAGCCATAACAGATATGAATTGAGAATTCTATTTTATTTTGTGAAAATCGATGATAATGTTTGAATTTTTAAATTTGAAAAAGAAAATTCTTTAAATAAAAATGAGAAGACGACAAATAGTTTTGTTTACTGTTTATTTTACAACTAATCCGGGAATCATTCGGTCATATGTCTCCACGTGAAAAAAGCCACATATATAAAGCTAGTACAATAGATCTAAAGAAATTATCTGACTATTAATTAGTAATAATGATCCAAAAGAGACATAATTGATTGAATCAAAATTAATAGGTCAGTATCTACTTCATCACCGACATCTCCTAAACTGAATAACAATGAAAACATATCTCTCTCCCTCTCCCTCTCTCTCTCTCTCTCTCTCTCTCTCTATATATATATATATATATATATATATATATATATAAATATATATAATATATGAATATATATATATATATATATATATATTTCAGAATAGTTTTTATTTAACAATCAGTTGTTATGGAAACGTACTGGCAGTAATATCCTATAAGTTATCCCATCTAAACAAGAACTGCTCGATATGCAAGATAGAGCAAATAAATGAAAGTGGTTGAGTTTCATATCTAAAGCATTCTTGCTTACAATAATAAAAATTCTTTGATATGAAACTCAACCACTTTATTTCACTTATATGAGAGTTTTTTTTAAATTCATTGAATTACAATTTAATATATATATATATATATATATATATATATATATATATATATATATATATATATATGCAACATTCTGACTTCTGGTCGTTTATTACTATCTCACTGTTTACTATGTATGCCGTTGATTTGACATTTGTAAGCACTTTATATTTTGTCAATTATTTCGTTTACTCACGCCTACGAGGTCAGGAATTACTTCGAAACTCACAAATCGCATTAATTATTACTTCCTATACTGATAATTGCGTAAACATGAAATACTATTATTTGTAAGTATAGTAATAATTGTTAATATCAATTTATTTAAATATATATATATATATATATATATATATATATATAGCTCCTCTCTCTCTCTCTTTCTCTCTCTCCCTCTCTCTCTCTCCTAATTCATAAACTCATTCATTTCTTTTTAATGGTATGAAAATAACAGTTTCAAAAACGAAAATAAATTAACTCTTTCTCACAAAAGCCGATCGAAACGAAAATAGAAATCGCAACTGAAAAGAACACAAAAAGAAAATATACAACATTTTCTAAGATTAATTATTTAAATGCAACAGTAAAACCATTATATTTTCATAAGATTTTGTTTAAGAAAATAACCGACATCGTGATTTCTACCGAGCTGCGTACGATTATCGTGAGAGCCGATTAGTATGAAAAGAGATTAAATGTTTTTCATTCAAATTGCCAATTCTGAAGTCTACGTTAGGGATTGCTGAAAATAAGATTGTTTTGTATTTAGAAAAATTAAGGATTTTTTTGGACCAATAGTAAAAGTTAAAAGATTTTTATACATATTCAATCCACTTTTATAATATAGCTCCTAGATTTGGTAAATCACACACATGAAGTTATCTCACAAGTAGTAGGGAGGCCGAACTTTGCCAGAAATTGAATGAATAGCAACAAATATTTCACACTCCTATATTTTTATTATCATTGAAATCGCCTGAAATCGCCCATTTTTAATCAGATTGATTGCCTGCTCTAGTTGAGAACCTAGAGCGGTGCACCGGGAACAAACTTCACATGTCTCCCCGCAGTGACTTAGCTCAACTTACATTGTAGTTTACATTGCACTGTAAAGATCTACTGTTACTTTTATAAAATTATTTTTATATATTATGGCTTGAATTAAACGTTAAAATGCAAAAGTCAATTATCATAATTCAATCGTGCTCTAAACAGAAACAGTCGTTTTGAACGTATCCCTGTTATATCAATGCACCTACTGTTAATTGTATATCCCTGTTATATCAAAACACCTACTGTTTATTGTATATCCCTGTTATATCAAAGCACCTACTGTTAATTGTATATCCCTGTTATATCAAAGCACCTACTGTTAATTGTATATCCCTGTTATATCAAAGCACCTACTGTTAATTGTATATCCCTGTTATATCAAAGCACCTACTGTTAATTGTATATCCCTGTTATATCAAAGCACCTAC
Organism: Euprymna scolopes; assembly: GCF_053919585.1. Taxonomy (NCBI): domain Eukaryota; kingdom Metazoa; phylum Mollusca; class Cephalopoda; order Sepiida; family Sepiolidae; genus Euprymna; species Euprymna scolopes. Next base: position 67,133,966 of record NC_136516.1, read on the forward strand.
TGTTAATTGTATATACCTGGCTGTTTGTGATGATAATGGATTGAAGTCAATTATCCTGGTGCAATTGTAATTATACAGGGTGACCCCCAAAAAACGGACCCCAACTCTAATTAGGCCCCGTTTCTTAGTGTTTTGTCCGAATGAAATAAAACTTTGGTTATAACTAGTTTATTATATTCAAAATATCACATCAAAACACTAGGGTTTTTTACCTTTTTTTCTCTGTTGACTGTAAAATGCTCAGAAAAATAATTGAATGTCCTCTGTTTTTTTGAGGAGTCACTCTGTATTTCTCAAATCCACTTGTGATGTTAGGCTGTGTAAGTGTTATGTAATGGATGGCTGGAACCATCCGATACATAACTGAAAAGAAAAAAACTTCTTCAAAACAAGATAATAAAAGATTTAAAAGGTGGGCATCGAATAATCGATTGTCCACCAGTCGAAACGAAAAAGTTATTACGTCGTAAACAGAGAAGTCGGACGACGATTTTTTTGTTTACAAAACAAGGGAACGTGACATGCCTTGTAACTTTGGAATCTATATGAATTAAGCATGAGAGATAAATTCACGTGTATCAATAAAGCCAATAGTCGGTCAGCTGAAGAGAAATCGGTCATGATGGCTCTAGGTCAGGAGGCGGCGAAAAATTGTCAAAACGTGACAAACAGACGCGTGTTCTATTATCGAGCAGTATGATTGACAGATCGCGTGGATTGGAAAAAAAAACAAGCGAAAGACATATGCTAATATAAGAGGTGATTTTTTGGAGTCTAACCAGAAGAAGAAGGGAAGAGAATAGAAGAGAAGAGAAGAAGAAGAGAAGAAGAGAGAGACGCCGATAGGAAACGTGCGATTGTCGAGAGCATAACGTTTCCACACACCCCTCTCCATCACTGAAATGAACAGTAAGCCACACTGTTAAATTTTGAACTATCAGAAATCTCTATGTAAAACGAGAAAATAATTTCAAAACAAAATATATTTTTATATAAAAAGCCAGTGTGTCTTACGTCTTGATTTGGTATACTGAGTTACGTCTGACCTTTGGGTGCATGTTAATTTCTTTTGAGTCGGAATCGTTGTTTTGACAGGGATGACAGCCGAAGATAAGCCGAGAGAGAAAAAAATGCACATTCAAGGGGGAAATAACTCTGCCGTCTTAGCCGTTACCATAACAACTAGAAAACTAAACAACTAGACGATTAATAAAAGACGGCTACTTGGTTTTTGTTGCAGCGGAGAAGTAACTAACAACGACCGTTCCCAACCTAGGGGTCCTGGCGCTATATAACATAAGGTGTTAACTTTGATCAAAATTTTTCATCGGATTATTTCGATTATCGATACTTATCGAAGGTATTACGATACAAAACTTATATAAGAACACTGTCAGACACATAAAAGCTTCGTGTGAAATTTCATAAAAATCTTCCCAGCCGTTTTCGAGTCCATAAAGAACGAACTCACACACATACACACACAAAGTTCCTTTTACGTAATAGATAGAGATAGATAGATAGATAGATAGATAGATAGATAGATAGGTAGGTAGGTAGATAGATAGATAGATAGATAGACAGACAGACAGATAGATAGATAGATAGATAGATAGATAGATAGATAGATAGATAGATAGATAGATAGATAGATAGACGTTTTATTAAAATTAAGACGAAATGCGCTAATCTTTTATTTCATAATTCAAATTATGTCAGATGAAATGATTTCTCTCAAGAAATTTTCCCCTGTAAATATATAACATAAAATATAATGTATATATATTTTTTACTCTTTTTTACCTCAAACAAGGTGACACTTTGACGTACGGAGACACTATTTGCGATCGTACAAAATGAGGGACTGTGGGAAATTGATCAGTAAGATTTCTGTACATTTTAACTTTTGCAGTTTTGCAGTTTAGTGCAGGCAGAGAAGCAGGAAACAATGGGAGAAATTTAAAGTCTAGAAGTCTGAGGGTAGAAGGCTTTCCAGTATCTAGAGACTAATGAAGGAGTGAAATTTCGCTGTTTGTAACCAGTTACTGGAGTATGTACGTCGAGGGGACAGATGTGCTATGAGTTCATCAGAGCACATTTCATTAAATTACTTGTAAAACAGGCACAGTGATACGACATTGCAGTGATGGAACAGTAGTTGGAGCGTGGCCGATAGTGAGGAACCTATTAGATTTGAGACTCTTTTGGGACTCTTTCTAAGAATGAGAGACTAGTGGTAGATACACCAGCACAAATGTAGCAACAATATTTCATGCATGGATTGTTACTTTGTGTGGAATATTCTCAAATGTGAGTAATTTTCTAGCGATAGAGAAGGCCCACCTTATTTGCAGCAGCTTTGGCAATGTCTGTCTATGTTGCTTGTGTAGTCAATCTAAAGTGTGTAACTCAAACTTCAAAGTACGTTTATTTATTAGCATTTTATCGGACATGATTTAAAGAGATTATATTACTATTTAAAAAACATGTTTTTCTGTAACCAAAGCGACATTTAAAACTGCCCGCAACCACTGGCGATTGGATATTGTTGACATGAAAGATTTATTCTAATCATCATCCAAATCTGATGAAGCCAAACTTTTCGCAAACAACTTTGCTAAAAACTCTACTCTTTGTGGACAGGGCCATCAATTTTCTGAAAATTCCTCTATAACTACGAATAATCTTAGCGGAATCCATATATCTGTTCCGGGGCAAACTCATCAGCAACTTCGATGCAAGCAAAGCAACTAATGCTGACAATATTTCGATCATTGCTTTTACGAAGCTGCTACTAGAACTTGTATCTATCCCAACAAAATTCTACAACCGTTGCTTTGGAAAGACCTTGTTTGTTTGTCTAGTATTTTAAAATTCTGATGATCAGTTCTCTGCATCTCAGTATGCATTGCAACATGAAAAAGATGCTTGAATTTGTGATAAAACAAACAATTGTAAACTACCGAAGTAAAACCAACCTATGGTTAACTGCAGAGTGTAACGGAATGTTTTCCTACAATTTCCACCGATTTAGTCCCGTACAAAAGATTGTTTTATCTGGTAATTTCTTCCAACTATCGAATATTTTCTCTATGATAAGGTTTATAAACGTCAATGGGCAGAAATCGGAAACACATACAATGAACACCCATCACCTGCATCGCTCATCTATTCCGTCCTTCCTGTTCTTCGTTGCTTATTTACTGTAGTACTTACCAACACAACAAACGCCCACGTGTTTGTGTCTTGTATAGGCATGCGCGACAACAAAACTTGGGTTTTTATAAGCGGAAGTCTCGAGGTTGCCAGGAATCTACAGGCGCATGCGCAAGAGAAGGGATTGAGATAGTGGTATAAAAGGCATGTCCAGTGAGAAGGTTGTTGTTGTTGTTGTTGTTGTTGTTGTCGTCGTTGGACGTTACAGTGACGCGTGCGTTAGCAGGTGATTAAGAGGCGGGTTTTTTTGTGTGTCAGGTCGCGCACCTCGGTGAAGATCATATAAATCGTGCACCTCGGTGAAGGTGAAGGTCATAAGTTATTTCGGCTATTTCGTTTTGTCTCTTTTCCTGGACAATTATGGCTGAGGCAAAGTTTGATTTAAAACTAATACCCGAATTCGACGGATCCACTTCTGTTGTCGACTGGGTCGAAAGGGTTGAGCTGACCTGCAACCTCTGTGAAGTAAAGGGGGTGCATACCGTGATTCCCCTGAGATTGGCTGGAGGCGCCCTAAGTGTATATCAACAACTTAGTTCCGTGGAGAAGGCTGATGTTAGCTGTATAAAAAATGCTTTATACAAGGCATTTGCCATGGATCCCTGTACGGCCTACGATACATTTACCACTAGAGGGCTCATGCCAGGAGAAACCGTGGACGTCTTCTTCGCGGAGCTGAAGAAACTTGCAGTTCTATTTGGCAATGGAGTGTCAGAGCAAACACTGGCGTATGCGTTTGTGGCCGGCCTTCCCACCCATGTTAAGCAACTGTTGAGGGCTTCCACCAGCGTATCTGTAACGCCATGGAACATTTGTTAGAACGCACTCGAGCCATTATCAGAGATGAGGAGGACCTGAGGGAATCGGTTGTAATGATGGCACAGGCAGCCAAGACTAATGCTGAAAAGAGTCCCAGTTTGAGACCCACGACCAATGGGAGATGTTTCTGCTGTGGCCATCGAGGCCATATCGCAAGAAATTGTACTAACAAGGGGCGGGGGCGCCCGCGCTGTTTCCAATGTGGTAGTTATGGACATTTATCCCAAAACTGTGCGGGAAATGCATCAGGGGGCAGGACGTCAGCACCGCCCTGTTCCCCGGACAAGATTTAATTGAGGCGCAACCGACAATAAATGTGTACGTGGACCAAGTGCCTTGTTCAGCTCTTCTCCACTCCGGGTGCTCACACACCATCATGAGTGCCAAGTTGTGTCGTAACTGGACAAAAGAGAACATCAAAGTAACCACAATAGGTGGCAATACGCAAGCTTGCTGTGGAGCCGGAATTGTCAAAATCCACACAGACTCTGGTGTGGCCGCAGACATTAATGTGCTGGTGATTCGAGGGGATTTGCTGGGATTCGATGTACTGTTGGGATATGATGCTATTAAGGCACTGGGGGAAGTGGTTATCGGAAGAGATGGGACTGTGCGATTTTTGGAAACCCCAGTGTGTGCTGCAGTTCACATTGATCGGCCTGATTTTTAGGTGGACTACGACCCTCACCAAAAAGCATGGACTGCATCGTGGAAGTGGACAGAAGGAAGGGCGCCAACCGAACTCAAGAATAGCATTGCAGAGTACTCAATACGCAACGAGGCCCGTAATGAATACGAGAAGGAACTTGAGGCATGGATCCAGGATGGATGGCTAATCCCCTACCCCAACAAGCTGGGACCACCCAAGGGTCTGATTCCCTTAATGGCGGTAGTCCAGCATAACAAATCAAAAGTTCGTCCGGTGCTGGACTATCGTGAACTCAATAGATACATTGAGACGTACACTGCCGATGCTGACGTGTGCGCCAGCAAGCTGAGAGAATGGCGCCAGAAGGGCTCCAATGTGTCGATAGTAGACTTGCGGAAGGCTTATTTGCAGGTGCGAGTGGATGAGACATTGTGGCCGTTCCAGACAGTGTGGTTCCGGGGTCAGAGATACTGCCTTACTCGGCTTGGCTTTGGGCTGAATGTGGCACCGCAAATCATGAAGACCATCGTAAATGCAGTGTTGTCCCAGGAAAAGACCACTGAGGACGCAACATCGGCCTATATTGATGATGTGTACGTCAATGAAGACGTACAATCTGCGTCGCACGTCAGAGAAAAGTTAGCTCAATTCGGGTTGGAGTGCAAGGATCCCGAACGTCTGAGGGATGGAGCACGGGTATTAGGATTGGACGTTTGCGGGAAAGACGGTACCTTACGATGGAGGCGTGGCAGTGAGATTCCAAACATCCCTGATGTTATTACGCGGCGGACTATATTTTCCTTGTGTGGGAAACTTATTGGTCACTTACCAGCGTGTGGCTGGCTCCGAGCAGCTGTGGGCGTCATCAAACGCAGGGCAAGTTTAGTAACTACAGGTTGGGATGATGTATCTGATGATCCTCTTCTAACTCTGATGACGACAGAAACGCTAGAGAGAGTTAACAAGGAGGACCCTGCCCGTGGAGAATGATGTCGATGGGGACACTGTGAATGTTTGGGTTGACGCTAGTTCTTTGGCATTGGGAGTGTTATTGGAGCAACGTGGAAATGTAATTGAAGACGCATGCTGGCTGTGACCCGTGAATGATGCTTAACACATCAACCTGGCGGAACTGGATGCTGTTGTGAAGGGTTTAAATCTGGCACTGCAATGGCAGTCGAAGAAGTTACACTTGTACACGGATTCTCTCTGCGTCTACCACTGGGTGTCCGACACTCTCTCTGGACGAACAAAAGTCCGTACTAAGGCAGCCAGTGAGATGTTAATCCGGCGGAGGCTAAACACCCTGAAGAGTCTGGTATCAGAGTATGACCTGTCGGTGAGTGTAACACTCGTGGCATCACACTGTAATCGTGCAGACCAACTAACCCGTGTGCCTCACAAATGGTATGAAGCTGTGAAGACAGGCGTGGAGTTCGCTGCTCGATCTTGCGCAGTTGGCGCGATTAGCTCATGCCAAATACAAAGAATTCATGTGCAGAGTGGACATCCAGGTATCAAAAGAACTTTGTATTTTGCGAGGCGTGTGGACCCGGCAGTGACAAGGGCGGATGTCAGGCAGATCATCAAGCACTGTGAGGCATGCCAGTCTATCGATCCTGCACCTGAGCAATGGCAGAAGGGGCGATTGGAGGTTGAGCATGTGTGGCAACGATTAGCGATGGATATTAGCCATTACAGTGGTAAGCCCTTTCTAACCCTTATCGACTGTGGACCCACTCGTTTTGCGGTGTGGCGGCAAATGACCAGGCAGGACTCAGCGAATGTTGTCCGCCAACTGTCATCTATCTTTTCTGAGCGAGGTGCGCCGGAAGAGATATTGACGGACAACGATGCTGCTTTTTGTAGCCACCAAGTTCGGCAGTTGTTGAATGAGTGGGGTGTCCGACTACGACTGCGATGTGCTCATGTGCCATCAGGGAATGGAATTGCTGAGAGGAGCCATCGCAGCATCAAGAGAATTGCTGCCAGAAAGCAATGCACCATTACGGAGGTCACGTATTGGTATAACATCACACCAAAGGTGTGGAAGACACTAACAACAGCACCGGCCAATGCCATACACAAATACCGTGTTAGGATAAAGGGCATTGACACTGTCCAACCAATCGACGAGGAGAGTCATAACAAATACAAGATCCAGTTTGGGTTAGACCCCCTGGAAACCGGTGCACCACCAAGTTCAAGCGAGGACGAATATCTGGAGTGGTCAGCCAGCAGTCGGTCCTTGTTGATGGAACCCCACGCTATGTGCGCGATCTTCGCCCAGCTAGTGAAGTACATCCCACAACTACAGAGAGCGATGAATCATCAGATGATGAGCTGCTGATGAGTGAGGTCACCGAGCAAGAGAGTGGTAGTTGTAGTTCGTCTGATCAGGCAGGATCAGAACCAGAACCAGAACCACACCCAGAACCAGAACCAGAACCAGAACCAGAACCAGAACCTGAATCCGAGAGTGTAAATACCACCCTTCGCAGAAGCCAACAAACTAACAGGCCACCCCCGGAGTGCACTCTATGTGATCATCAGATCAGGGGGGAGTGTAGTACTTACCAACACAACAAACGCCCACGTGTTTGTGCCTTGTATAGGCATGCGCAACAACAAAACTTGGGTTTTTATAAGCGGAAGTCTCGAGGTTGTCAAGAATCTACAGGCGCATGCGCAAGAGAAGGGATTGAGATAGTGGTATAAAAGGCAGGTCCAGTGAGAAGGTTGTTGTTGTTGTTGTTGTTGTCATTGGACGTTACAGTGACGCGTGCGTTAGCAGGTGATTAAGAGGCGTTTTTTTTGTGTCAAGTCGCGCACCTCGGTGAAGATCATATAAATCGTGCACCTCGGTGAAGGTGAAGGTCATATTTACCACATCCGAGATTATTAGGACAATTCGTTGACACCTACACAAACACAAAAATCTCGCAATTATTATTGTCTCGTTCACCGTTGGAGAGGCTTTTGAAAGAAAAAAAAATATGCATAGGCAAGTAATTTACTGACGTAATTCTACAATTTTATGTGAATATTTTAAGTTTTATATTCAGATAAACAGCAAACGTAAATACTGACGAAGCATATTTTTGTATCTTTTGACGAATAGTCTTCCTGGGTATTATCAAGTATTATGTGTGTGGCATCCGTCAGTCGAAACGACTATGGACCAGCGCCGTATTAAGATGTTGCCTGTATGCATCCTTTTGTGTGACTGTAGAGACCAATTCTTGATTTTCATAGTCTACCACAGCCTTGACATACGAAGGTTGTTATGCAATTTGCCGCTTCGTCCGGCTGTTCCGCCTGTACACTCGCTCTTCTCCTAGCTCTCCTTGCAGCGTTTTCAACATGGAGGGTCCTCTCGCTGATGATAATCCCCTGGCGTATCATTTTCTTCCAGGCAGTTCTGTCAGCTGCAGAGGCTTCCCATGTATTCATGTCCACCGACAGAGCCTTCATGTCACGCTTGCAGACATCCCTGTAGCGAAGATGGGGTCGCCCCCTCTTTCTTGAGCCTGAGGCAAGCTCGCAATAGAGAAGGTCTTTAGGGATGCGCCCATCACCCATCCTGCGCACATGGCCCAGCCAGCGAAGACGTCGCTCACGCAGTAGGGAGTAAATGGATGGGATGCCTGCTCTCTGCAGAACATCGGTATTACTCACTCTGTCCTGCCATGTGATACAAAGTATCCTACGTATACACCTCATATGGAAGACCTGGAGTTTCCTCTCTTGTGTTGAGTATGTAGTCCAGGATTCACTCCCATACAGCAGAACACTGAGAATGCACGCTCTGTAGACGGTCATCTTGGTGGAGGTGGTAAGGTGCCTGTTTTCCCAGACTCTTTTAGTTAGTTTAGAGAGGGTTGTGGATGCCTTTCCAATCCTTTTGTTTAGCTCCACGTCCAATGAGAGGGTGTCTGAAGCAGTAGAGCCTAGATATTGAAACTGGCGTACGACCTCTAGTGGTGTGCCTTGGATTGTGATGCTGGGTGAGGAGGCGGTTGCTTGTCCCATGACTTGGGTTTCTTCTGGCTGATGGTGAGACCGAACAGGCTTCAAGCATTAGCAAACCTGTCCATCAGTCTTTGAAGACCATCTTCCTGATGCGATGCTATAGCTGCATCATCGGCAAACAGCATGTCTCTTATCCGAACTGTCCTGGTCTTTGTCCTGGAGCGGAGTCTGGCGATGTTGAAGAGACCACCATCTGACCTGGAGTGCAAGCAGATACCATCCGTTGTGTTCTTGAAAGCATGCTTCAGGAGTAGGGAGAAGAAGATGCCGAAGAGTGTTGGGGCCAACACACAACCCTGTTTGACACCATTCCTCACCACGAACTCAGCAGACATGCCACCGTTAAATTGCACAGTGCTCCTCATGCCATCATGAAAGGATCTTATGATGCTGAGGAGTTTTGGTGGGCATCCGATCAGTGGGAGAATTTTGAATAGTCCATCTCTGCTCACAAGATCGAATGCCTTGGTCAGGTCTATGAAGGAAACATACAGAGGCTGGTTTTGCTCTCTGCACTTCTCTTGCAGTTGGCGTAGGGAGAAGATCATATCGATTGTTGATCTCTCTGAACGAAAGCCGCATTGAGATTCTGGGTAGATTCGGTCGGACAGAAAGTGTAGTCGCAGTAATACTATACGTGCGAATAACTTGCCAACGAAACTCAACAGTGAGATACCACGGTAGTTGTTGCAGTCACCGCGGTCCCCTTTGTGTTTGTAGAGAGTGATGATATTTACGTCTCTCATGCCCTGAGGCACTGAGCCTTCTCTCCAACACTGTATCAGAAGACTATGGAGGGGCTCAAGCAGGCTAGCCTTTCCACTTTTTAAGACCTCTGCTGGAATATAGTCCTTTCCTGAGGCTTTTCCTGATGGCAGTCTGTCTATTGCCCAGGATAGTTCTTCTATGGAAGGCTCCTCATCGAGCTCATGCATCAGCGGTAGACGATCAATGGCATCCAGGGCGGACTGATGTATCATGTTTTCCCTGGAGTAAAGCTCGGAGTAGTGTTCAACCCACCTGTCTAGCTGTTTAACTCTGTCTAGTATGGGTTCACCCGATTTAGACTTCAGTGAAGCAGTTTTGTTAATTATGGGTCCTGTAGCTCTCCTGATCCCGTTATGCATATTTTTTTATATTTCCTGTATCAGCTGCATGCTGGATAGACTTGGAGAGCTCCATCCAGTAGTTGTTTGCAGCTTCTCTTACAGCCTTTTGAACTGCTTTTTTGGAAAGCCTTAGTGCAGCCAGCGATGTAGGAGATGAGTTGGCCTTGTATGAGAGCAAGGACAAACGCTTTGCCTCAATCAGAGGGTTGAGGGTAGCAGAGTTGGCATCATACCAGTCATTTCGTTTGCTACCTGTCCTCCTCCCAAAGACTTTAAGAGCTTTAGAGTGGATGGCATTTTTCAGTGTTTCCCACTGTTCAGATGCAGTCCGGGTGTTATCTCCTTTGAAGGTGGAGGTTAACATCTCGTTGAATTTCGCATTGCGATCTGAGTGTGTGGTCTTGCTAACATCAATACGGGCAACACCCTCCTGTTTAGTGTGGAAGAAATCTTTGGGTTGAAATTTGACTCTACTGCATATTAGGGAATGATCAGTATCACAATCAGCACTGTGGTAGGCTCTAGACATCAGAAAATGTTTGAGGTACCTTCGTCTAGTAATGATTAGATCGAGCTGGTGCCAACGCCCTGATCTGGGATGTCTCCAGGACACTCTGTGATACGGTCTGGCAGCAAAGAATGTGTTGGTAATGCAGAGGTCATGGTAGGCACAGTTCTAGAAGGTGCTGGCCGTTACCATTGCATTTGCCCACTCCAAAGTTACCAAGGCAACTCGGCCATGCATCGTTGTCGCCACCCACACGTGCATTAAAGTCCCCAAGTATAATCAGGTCTTCATTTTGTGGAAATGCCTTGATGGTGCTATCCAGCTGTGTGTAGAAGTGCTCCTTGATGTCGTCAGGCGCTGCGAGTGTTGGGGCGTACACACATAATAGATTAATTTTTCCATCTGTGGTGTTCAGTCGTAGTGAGATTAGGCGCTCAGTAGCTGAATCAGAGAGTTGTACGTTCTGAAGCAGTGAGTTTCTGACTGCGAAACCAACACCGTGTTCCCGGACCTCCTCTTCCTGTTTTCCTTGCCAGAAGAAGGTATAGTCCGATTCCTTTAGGCATCCGGTGTCAGCTAAGCGTGTTTCTTGGAGTGCAGCAATGTCTACTTTGAGTCTCGATAGCTCATTGTTGATGATGGCAGTTTTTCGAATATCGGAGATGTTGCGTATGTCGGTAGATAGGCCAATCGTCATAGTACGAACATTCCAGCACCCTAGCCTGAGTGTTGGGTTCTTTGCACCAAACAAAACCAAAAGAAACATGTATTATATGTAATATATATATATATGTGTGTGTGTGTGTGTGTGTGTGTGTGTGTGTGTGTGTGTGTGTGTGTGTGTGTGTGTGTATTTTGTCAGCAAGTTATTATTCAATCACGTCTGATTGAACACGACAAAGTTCTTTTTTCCGATTTTGTTGCGATTTTGTGGGATATCTTTTTAATTCGATGAGCAGTCTTTTTTTTTATTTCGGCCGGCATATCGTATATTATGGCGCCCAAAGTTGTTGTTCAGCCATATTCTTTTCACGCCCTTTCTATCAGTACATTCGATCGTCGTTAAGAGCGATTGTTCTTGTCGTTTTCTTTTTTTATTGAGACTTGGTGTATTTATAGTTTTTATTATTATTATTATTATTATTATTATTATTATTATTATTATTATTATTATTATTATTGGTTATAAAGGTAGGTGCAGGATGGGTAGAGGCTAATTATTTTTTTTTATTTTGCTTTTCTTATTTTATATTTTATTTATTTAGTTTCTTGTTAATTATTGAATACAGTTAATATATTTGTCCCGGTATTAAATGAGATCCGGTTAATAAGGAGCTGTAATTTTTTATTATTATGGTTTTTAGTAATTTTGGTTTTCTAATGCAATTTTAAGGTATCGTATTTTAGTATATCTAGTTAAGATATTTCTAATGTCGGACGACGGTAGGTTTTAATCATGGAATGTTAGATATTGTTTTATGGCGCTATTGTCAGCTAGGTTAGTCGTCGGGAGAGTGTTGTTGTGGTGTGGTCTATGTATGCGTTGTATGTGTTTTTTTAGAGTGGATTCGGTGCCATTCTTCGAACGGGGGAAATAAATTCATACATTACATTAGTTTGGTTTAGTGCGGTGTTAGTATTACTGTTTTAAATTATTAAAAAATTATAAAAAATTATTTAAAATTTAGTATAATATATTATTAGTTTAATATTTTTGTTGTGATCAGTGGGTCCGGTGTATCTTTTAATTAGGTTTGTTATTATTTTTCGTCTGTTTTGTAAATGTATAGTTGGTTTTTATAGTATACTTTGATGAAGTCATTGATATAGTATACTTTGATGGAGTCATTTTTGTTAGGTTTATGTTTTTATTGTGGATTGAGTTTAAACAGAGTTTTATGTGCTTATCGACAATTTTATTGGGAAAATCATTGTTTATTGGGGTTTGTTTTATGTTTGTTAATTCTTTGTAAAATATTTGTCGGGTTGATGTTATATTGTATGAGCGGTGAATCAAATTTTTATAAGGGTAGTTTTATATTTTTCTGGACATTCGCTGCGGTAATTATAGAGTATTGCATTATTGTTGGTAGGTTTTCTGTGTGTTGGGGTTATGTATTTAATGAGGTTGCTTGAATCTACTAATACATCGAGAAAAGGTATTTTGTTATTCATGTTTGGTTCGTTTATAAACTTGAGGACGGAGTTTGTTTCTATGTTTAGTTGTACTTTTTTAATGTCGTGAACGGATTCGGTTGCGATGAATATACCGTCGATAGATCGGGCATAGATAGTGGGTTTATTTTTGGGATCTGAGATAATTTTGTGTTCTCCGCTACCAATACTGCACTTACCTTTATATTTATAACCAATAAAAAATAACTATAAATACACCATTTCTCAATAAAGACAAAGAAAAGGACAACAACAACAATCGCTCTTGGCGACGATATGTATATATATGTATATATTGCATATATATATATATATATATATATATATATATATATATATATATATATATATATATATATGCATATATATGCGTGTATATACAGGGTGTATATATAGAGTGGAACAATAAAATTGTCGACCTAGAAAGGACGACATGATTCCATTTCAGTTTGACCAAAAATCAGTTTTCGTTTTTGTTGCAGACAATCTACTAGTTGGCCAGTTGTGTACAAATCCCAAGAGCGATAGGAACTTTCTATCACATCACAATGTTCAACGAGCGAGATCGGAGATGCGCCGCTGTGCAACTAATGCCCTCTACGGAACCAAATTATGACAACAAAACTATTGCCAGCACCCTCAAAATGAATCGCTGGATTGTCACGAATAACAGTGAAGTGTCCTGGGTGATGAAAACAGTTTCCGGCCACGGTTATGGTCTTTAGTGTGGTTTCAAGTGAGGGTCACATCATGCCACCTCACATCTTCGAAGTCGGCTTGAAAGTCAACACGAAAGTGTTCCTGAGTGTGCTGAAGAGTGTGCTGATGTAATCAAGTGGCCGCTGGCAGACACTGGATGTGGCAACAGAACTCGGTGCCGGCCCACACGTCCAATGAGATCCAGGCTTGACTTCAGAAAGAGTGCTACGACTTTATACCCTTCTCTTACTGCCCCCTTTCTCTCCCAACCTGAACTTGCTGGATTACTTCGTTTGGTCATACGTCGAGAACATCACCAACATGACCTCCCACAGCACCAATGCCAGCCTGATCACCGCCATCAGCCGAGTATTCGCCAAGCTCTCGCTGATCTTGTGGAAAAGACATGCTTCCAGTTCCGGACCTGTGTCGAGGCAGTGATTGAGAGGCGGCTACATTGAATAGCTGTTAGTTCTACGAAATAATTAAGTTACTTGAATTGATTTTTTCAATAAATTTTTTTGTTTCAATCTTGCTCGGTCTAAAAAAGGATTACCTGTTAATTTGAAACTTCAAAACGAGATAACAACAAGAAAATGGTGTCAAATAAACGTCAGCTATTGACTAATAACAATTTAACCTTGTGAAGAATTAATATGAAGTGAAGAATTAATATGAATTTTATTGGTTAGTTAGCATGACTAAACAATATTTATACGTAGAAACAATTGCTAATATAGGTTCTGCTTAATTATTCTGGCGATTTACTGCTAGAATGAAAGATTGATACTTCTGTATGGATTAATTGCCACAAATATATTTTATACTTACTCTCTCTCTCTCTCTCTCTCTCTCTCTCTCTCTCTCTCTCTCTCTCTCTCTCTCTCTCTCTATCTATCTATCTATCTATCTATCTATCTATCTCTATCTTTAGTTATCTCTCTATATATATATATATATCTCATATATATATATATATGTGTGTATATATATATATATATATATATATATATATATATATATATATATTTCTTTTTACATCATGTTAACTAAGGACACGAGAAAAAATGCTCAAAATATACCGTACATGATAGATTTTATAATTTTATTTTACTATATTTGGACATTATCTTATTGTATCTATATTTAAAGTCGACCCTTAAAATATCTGATATGAAAAATCTCCAGCTATCCAGAGTTTAATCAAAAATATTACGGAGGTTTTAACATATAATTTTAATCTACATAAGAAAGATAGCTTCCAGCGTACACTTCAGAGACTATAGCAACTAAAAATGAGGAGGATCTACCCCAGATTTTCCATACTCAAAGGATTATCTCTGAGGACCAAAAATACCTTACAATAAATTGGAATCTACCACAGTGTGGATTTATTCAATAAACTCAAACTCTGACCACAGTATACCACCCTATACAAAGATTGCAACAATACTATAAATTCATATCCTTTCATTATATCAATTCTTATTTCATCCATTTTCTTTATCTATGTCCTCTAAAAATATGTAATTAATGTTTAAATATATTTTCTTTGTATGTGCTAAATAATATTATTATTTCGAATTATATCTAATATTTGCTTATGATTTTTCCTCTGAGGAGATGAACCTACATCGAAAATCTATGGGTTAAGGGAAAAAATCTGCATTGTATTCTTTATTCAAACAATAAATTTATGTTCTGAAAAATCATGTTTATCTGAATGTAATTTAAACAAAAAAAGTATAAATTATATGTATATATATTATTTTATGTATCTACATAAATATAAATACGCACGAACACACATACACAGACACACACACAGACGCACATATATATATATATATATATATATATATATATATATATATATATATATATATTACAATAGAAAAATCCGAATATGAAAAGTAATATGGTTAAGCTTAAACATGGAAAAGTAAAGAACTAGTTAATACTGGAAAAAAGGACAAGGTATTCTAGTAAAAAAATATATAAATTTATAACTTAAAATATTGCAGCATTAAGAATTGATTATATAATGTTATAAATTGAATTTTTAAAAATTCTTATGCTGCAGTATTTTAAGTTATAAATTTATTATATTTTTTATTAGAATATATTGTCCTTTACTTTTCCATGTTTAAGCTTATCCATTTTGCTTTTCATGCTCGCAGTTTTTCTATTGTAATCTATTGTTTTTTCCAGGCTTCCAATAAATTCATATGTTCTTTGTTTAATTGCAGTCTTATTTTTTTGCCCCCATAAACACATATGTAATAACAATGTCCGGTACTCGTATGCTTTTAAAAAAATCCCCCAATTATCTCCATTTTATGCTTTCATTCGCTGAAGCGACGTGATTGCTATGGAAACTAGTCATAAAAAGTGTCGCCCACCTCCTTGTATATTCTTACGATTTTGAACACCAGAAAATTCATCATAACTTTTGTTTTACTGAACGAAAAATTAAAAAAAGAATTCACAATATAGATGAAATGGTGATCTATAAACTGTAATAATTGTTTGAAATTTGGTCGAAAAATGAGTGAGCGGTGAAGCTTTAAAGCAGTTCTAAATGACTAAAACTGCCACTTAACCATATATTCAAACACTACTGTGTTTGAATGATATATATATATATATATATATATATATATATATATATATATATATATATATTATATATATATATATATATATATATATATATATATATATATATATATATATATATATATATATATATATATATATATATATGGCGTTGTATTACTCCACCGGAACTTAAAAATTTCCAGGTTAGTATCTGCATCTTCAGTCGTCGTCAAAAATGCATCTAGGAGAAGGAAAACTCTGATGTAAAAACTGTCTGCTTTGTGTTGTATTGTCAGAAGTGTTTCTGAATTTGTGGATGGTTAAACACAAAGCACTATAAACAAATCATTCGTCTGGATTTCGGACAACTGAGTTGCCTAAAGCTCATACGTCGAGACCCGACGGGCGAGTCTCTCTGTATTTCTGTCTCTGTCTGTCTGTCTCTCTCTCTCTCCTCTCTCTCTCTCTCTGTCTCTCTCTATTTATCTATTTATCTATCTATCTGAAGGACAGATCAAAATGAAATCAAATAAGCGTCCGTTGTGTTCTAATAAAAGAAGGTAGTTGGAGACAAATACAAATTTATATGCAAATTCATGATTGCAAATAAAATTTTAGAAAAGAACTTTTTTTAATGTGTGATTCCCTTTCAACAGAACAAAGTATCGAAAACATTATTTTATGGGGATACTTTTGTTCTCATTCCAATGTTTTTTTCGAGTTTAATTATTTTAAAAGATAGGCATACCACAACGGATTAACAAAAGAACAGTACATCTTGAATTGTAATTACATTTCTGAAAGATCATTATTTTGCTGATATCGTCACAGAATTTAGTCTCTATAACTTTGTCGCTTTAAAAATTTCAAAGATAAATTACAAAACTCATAATATAGTGTTCTTGTAATAGGGTTTGGCACATTATTTTATGGCTCACACACACACGTACACTCACAAACACACAGGTATATATATATATATATATATATATATATATATATATATATATATATATATATATATATATATGCATATTTGTGTGTGGGGGGTGAAATCATACAAACATCAGAAGCTATACGTGGATTAATCTACGTTTCGATGATGTTAATCGTTTTGTCAAAAATTCAACAAAATGATTAACATCGTCGAAACGTTGATTAATCCGCGTAGGGATTTTTTTATTTATATAATCATCATAATTTAAGCAACCCCCACCCCCACCCTAGGTGTTGGGAAGTAAAAGCAAAAATTGCACAAGATATTAGAAAAGAAAAAGGAAATAGAAAAGTATTTATCAGTGGACAATGAAACTGAGTATTTGCAATGGGTTTTACGACAGAGTCCGGTTGGCGACGATTGGGAGCAGTTTATGGCAACAGTAAGTTAGAAGTTGGATTTTATGACAGTTTAGAGCTGGACGCATTTGAACATAGATCGTGGCTTGGGCAAAGTCAGGAGAGCCTTAAGAGATCGAGTGACCTTAGCGTGGAAAGGATTTATGGTGACACACACACCCAGTGTTAACCCGACTTATATGTAAAGCATAGGATGCTTCGTTTTCTTTTGTTTCTCTTGTTTGATTTGATTTTTATACTTGTGAGTCTGTGTACTTCCCTCGAGAACCACCAATGTGAGAAACTATGACGAGACGGCCATGGGCAGATAAGCAGAAAAGACGAAGTGAAATGTCGTCGGGTGACGCATGGTGTCACATCTTTTCACTTATAATAGCTCTACATATTAATTTATCAATTTAAAAAAAAATATATTGTTTTTAGTTCAATACATTTGAACTTAATTGATCAATATGTATATGTATATTACTTGTATTGTTTTTGAATGGGAATTAACAAATTTTCCACCCTTTCATCCTTTTATTGGCATGGTAACCGATGAAATCGCACATTTTTTAATCGAATCGATTGAATGCTTGGTCTAGTAAGGGACCTCCGCAGCGTACCGGGAACAAGCTTCACATACCTCTCCGCAGTGACTTAATCCAAAATACATTGTAGTTTATATTGCACTGTAGAGAATCTACTGTGACTTTATAAAATTATCTGTAAATAATGGCTTCATTCAAAATATAAATCCAAAAGTCAAGTATCATAGTTCAGTTGTGCTCTAATCATTTCGAACGCGTTTCGAACTTATCAAAGAACTGTTTATTTTATTAATTATATTTACATAATCATTTGAATTAAAGTGCAACGTACAAAATTATAGTAGAATGGTTCAATTGTGCTCTAAACATAAACATTCATTCCCAACTCCTGTCTTATAGAAAAATCTATAGTTGATTTTATAGGTTGGACCTTTCTTCTTTCGCAGTAATAAAACTTATCAAATTCACTTGTAGGCTTATTTAAAAGTGTTAACTCTTGTCAAAATTGGACTTCCTTCTTTAATTGGATTTTTTCAATTATTGATTTTGGATACTTATCAGACGAATTCCGATACAAAACCTACGTAAGAATATTCCCATGCGTGTGAAATTACAAAAAAAATACAGCCCAGCGGTTTCCGAGTCCATAGGGAATAAATACACAAACACACAAAGTTCTTTATATAATAGAAAATAGATAGCTTGTTGAGTACATATGTTGATACATGTTTCACCAATAATCAGAAGTGTCTTCGGCGGAAAGAGAAGTAACATGTCGTATATCGTACGATTTTTATCATTATCTACTAGTCAAGTCTTATAGTGTAGTTATACAAGTTACATTGAAAATTTATTCGAGGTTTTAATAGCAAAGTGATTGTGGATTTATATGTATGCATTTATCTATAAATTCTTGTTTTGTACTTGATAAGTGCATTAAGTTTTATAATTTAGTATTTTTCTTTAAAGTTCTGCTAATTTTTTTAATACATTTTTCGTAAAATTAAAAAAAGTTATGCTAGTTTTTTTATAGATTCTTTTTAAAATCAAAAAAAGTTATGCTAATTTTTTTTATAGATTCTTTTTAAAATTAAAAAAGTTATGCTAATTTTTTTTATAGATTCTTTTTAAAATTAAAAAAAGTTATGCTAGTTTTTTTTATAAATTCTTTTTAAAATTAAAAAAGTTATGCTAATTTTTTTATAGATTCTTTTTAAAATTAAAAAAGTTATGCTAGTTTTTTTTATAGATTCTTTTTAAAATTAAAAAAAGTTATGCTAATTTTTTTTATAGATTCTTTTTAAAATTAAAAAAAGCTAGTTTTTTTATAGATTCTTTTTAAAATTAAAAAAGTTATGCTAGTTTTTTATAGATTCTTTTTAAAATTAAAAAAAGTTATGCTAATTTTTTTTATAGATTCTTTTTAAAATTAAAAAAAGCTAGTTTTTTTTATAGATTCTTTTTAAAATTAAAAAAGTTATGCTAGTTTTTTATAGATTCTTTTTAAAATTAAAAAAAGTTATGCTAATTTTTTTTATAGATTCTTTTTAAAATTAAAAAAGTTATGCTAATTTTTTTATAGATTCTTTTTAAAATTAAAAAAGTTATGCTAGTTTTTTTTTATAGATTCTTTTTAAAATTAAAAAAAGTTATGCTAGGAGAAGACTATTTTTTTTATAGATTCTTTTTAAAATTAAAAAAGTTATGCTAGTTTTTTTTATAGATTCTTTTTAAAATTAAAAAAAGTTATGCTTATTTTTTTATAGATTCTTTTTAAAATTAAAAAAAGTTATGCTTGTTTTTTTTATAGATTCTTTTTAAAATTAAAAAAAGTTATGCTAGTTTCTGTTCATGGAAAGAAGTTGTAAAATCATCTTATCCGAAAGTCAGTTCAGTTCGTTGAAACAAAACTTTGTTATTGTTTGTTTAGGATTGAATGAATATAGAACCATTTACCAGGAATCCTACTGGTTAAGCGGAGAAATTTGGGGCTTATATACAAATATAAGCAAAGAAATAATTAATTTAACTTTTTTAACGAAACAAATTTAATTGTTTTTGATAGACATATAAGGGAAATGATTTTTAATTAAACAAAAAATAAAACGAATAAAACATATAATTAAAAAACAAAACAAAAAAACGACGAATTTAAAACGAACCGTGCTGAAATAATAACCTTACTATTTAGAAAACCATTCCTAACATGGGGAGATAGAGGTGTTTTGTAACTATTCTATAACTACATCTTACAATTTAATAAAACATATCTTAAAACTTTAATTGAACTTGATAATACTCGTTAAAAATTCTTTTTTTAACCTTTTAAAGCTAAAAAGAAATAATTTAAACTTAAAATTCAACACACAACACATTGTTTTTCTCTGAATATTTTTAACATAAATTATAAAGGAACAGATGTCAATTATTATCATATCTTTTTTTTATTTTAAAAAGAATCTATAAAAAAAACTTAGTCTTCTCCTAGCATAACCTTTTTATAATTTTAAAAAGAATCTATAAAAAAACTAGCATAACTTTTTTTAATCTTAAAAAGAATCTATAAAAAACTTAGTCCTCTCCTAGCATAACTTTTTTTAATTTTAAAAAGAATCTATAAAAATATTAGCATAACTTTTTTAATTTTAAAAAGAATCTATTAAAAAAATAGCATAACTTTTTTTAATTTAAAAAGAATCTATAAAACAAATTAACATAACCTTTTTTAATTTTAAAAAGAATCTATAAAAAAAACTTAGTCTTCTCCTAGCATACCTTTTTTTTTAATTTTAAAAAGAATCTATAAAAAAAACTTAGTCTTCTCCTAGCATAACTTTTTTTTAATTTTAAAAAGAATCTATAAAAAAAACTAGCATAACTTACTTTTAAGAATGTATCATTCAATCTCTTATATTTTTATACGAATTTATAATTTGAAAATTATATTAAACTGAAGAAATTAACATACGTATGATCAGTAACAATTATTCAAACAAAATACATATGTTCGATGTTGTTGACTTACATTTCTGCAGCAACCCGACGACCCCAGAAGGATAAGGTACACATTTATGTCATTTTTTTTTCAATTATTCCTTTCAATGTTTTTAGCTACCATTAAAATGTTATATATATATTCATTGAATGATTAGAATTGAATTAATATTTTCATTTCAATAAAATATAAGATTTCAAAACAAAAATTACACATTTGAACAAGGGCACTTTCTAATTATTATAGTAGTTTTTTTACTTGCAAAACAGAAAACATTGAAAAAATATAGAAAATGTTTATCTAGATATTCCATTTTTTACTGAGCTAAATTATAAAAATATTGACTTTCAAATTCTATTTTAAAAAACTTTAGTTTTTTTATAAAATAAAACACATTGTTTCATTAATTAAGATTTAAAGAAATATTTCTTCTCAATTTAAACATTTTAGTTGAGTTTTGTCTCATTAATTAAACAAATATTTATTTTTATAGATATCTAACCTATTTTTATTGTTAGATATAGTATGGTATTAATTTATTATTGTTAGATATAGTATGGTATTAATTTATTAAAAAAAATTTGTCCAACATCAGGAAATAATTAAGTTTTTATTATCTCCTACAATTTAGCTATCTGATTTATTCAAAGAGAAATAGAGAGTTTTCGTTTTCCAACCAGTTTGAAATAAGTCGTACACCATCCACTATGACTAAGCAGTTTCTATTGCTATATACCTAGAAGATAGAGCTATTGCGCTGACATAGTGATATGAAACAAAGAAAAAAACGCAACCTTAGTAGAAAGTGGCCCCAATTATGCAGGAGTAAACAAAGCTGAAAAGGAAATTAACAAAATATCAAGATCTTATGTACAACATGAAAAGAAACTGGAATCTTAAGAAGATCTCCATTATTCCAGTAATTATAAGAGCAACTCATGAAAAAGAATTTTTTTAAAACTACCTGGCAAATATACTCTGTGAACGAAGGGATAAAAACCTCGCTCTTAAAGAGATGCTTAGAATCTTAAAAGTATCTCTTGGTTAGAATGTTTAAAATAATACTTGAAGGTCTGACATCCCCAGCTAAAATCAAATAAAAAAATTGAAAAAAATGTATACAGAATTAGAGGAAAAGTTAAATAAATGTGTGTTATATTGATACCCTGTTTAATTTCTTAAGCCATTGATTGTAAGATGAAAAACAATGGAAATAATGTTATCTTTCCTCGGTTTATTTTTAATTTTAAATACATTACAAAAATAAACATCTTAGGCCACATAAACAAAAAAAGTGAAATATTTTGCTCTGAATTCATTTCAAGTCATTAACATAAATTCCACATCCCAGCACAAAATTTTCCTAACTTGACTTTAACTTTCCGGTAGAATCTACCAAATCACTATCATTACAATGGAAGATAAAACAAGTGCAGTAAGAGAACGGCAAAAATGAAGGCGTCAGCAGCTACGAACTGAAGGAAGGGATAATATCAGATTTCAAAGGAGAAACATAAGACAACAAATAAATAACATAACTGAAGACGGTATACAAATTTATTTGGAAAATGAAAGAGCCAGATAACAGGAAAAAAGAAACAATATGAATGAAATAGGAAGATTAAATATCCCGTATTATTTTATAAGCGACGTGAATGTCATTTGTTCATTTTGTAGAACACTTGGATTTCTACAAGAAGCATTGAATTGTTACTTGAAGGCAATGACACAGATCTGACCAGAGAGCTGAAAGGAATATGGAAGATAAATAAAATAAAAATAATACCTATAATAGTAGGAGCACTATGAATAATCCCGAAAAACTTTGAAAAATGGGAGAAATTGGAATCGAAGGAATGACTGGAAAAATACAACGAGCAAAAATAATGGAAATAGATTTTTAACTTAAAATGGCGAAGTTTTATTTGAAAAATTCATTAAGAAAACAAACAGATATGGTTATTTGATTTGCTGTTATCGCTCGCAATAAAACTTTTTTTTACTGAACTTCTTGATATTAACCGTGAAATGTAAAAATAAAATTAAATAAAATTAAAATTAAGTCACGTTTGATTAGCTATCGATTTTTTTTTTTTTTTTTTGCGTGATATTTTACATTTTTATTAGCTCGTATTACGGTGAACGTTTTAGAATTTATTCATAATATGCACTTTCGAAATTACGTCGAATAAACGAGCGAGAAAAGGCGATAAAGAAGAAAATGTTTTATTTCAATCGTGACAGATGTTCAAAATTGAAGAATTTTTCTTTCTGTGTTTTTTAGATGAGGATTGATGAGTTGCATTATTCGACCCTCATTGACAGGAGTAAAAATCATAGACGAAGAAGAACAATGGCAAATAAGACGTCTCACAAAAGCATCACATATGTTAGGCGATAATAGACTCGAAGTAGACCTGGTATAGAAAGTTAATAAAATAATGCATTTATAATTGAAAATAGACTAGAACAGCATTAAAGAATATATCTTTTTCTTTCATTTTACTACTGTCGAAGTTCTGAGAAATCAAGGGGGCTCCTTCCTAAGCATTAACACTTGATGGTACATGCATATTCGATTATTCCATTAAAGTTCTTTTCTCATCTCAAACACTGAGTTATAAAGAAGTTAAGAACACATTTTTCCTTTTCCCAATTGACCGTTTAAGTATTTTATAGTATATCTTTTTTATAGTCCCTTGGTCTTACTGGATTCCAGGACAAGAATTCATCTATTTTGGTGAAGTATCCAACTTGACATAGCATCATTTCGAGAAGGAGCACCATTTCTCCTAAGAGCCAGTTGGGTTAGCCATAGCGAGGAGATCTTATTTGGGCTGCAAATACTATATATATATATATATATGAAGATTGATGGGGAGGGGGGAGAAAAAATAAATAGACACGGAAAAATTCGACTAAAATAAAATAAAAAATAAATATAATGAAGAATGAAGGCTACTATTTTCTTAGATTAAAATATGAACTCCGTTCGAAATTCGGTACAGATTTCTGAGTCCAACAAAACTGTCGAAACGTTGTGAGAACATCATTCAAAATGAGTCATCGAAATAATTAAAAAAAATCAAAATATAAATTTTATTCATTTTTCGACAATTTGTTGCGTGATGAGATATGCTTCTATGCAGTTGTAGGAGATCACCTCTCAATCTATCCTTACGTAAGATACAGTCGGAAGAGTACCAGGTCTATGAAAAGAAAACTCAAATGATGTATGTCTTTTTCAGAGTATACCAGCATTGCTTCCGATCGTCTTGGATATCTCCTTTTTGTACCGGATTAAAGAAATACATATCGAGATTGGGTAACACTTGCTTCACCGTGAACTCCTCGAATGAGAGGAGGACACTCATGCTACTTGGTTTCTATCTCAGCAGAAGAGATGGATGAATCCTACAAACCTAAACAATGTTGACATGATTTTAAAGTGAAATTAAACAAAATATTTAATGTTATCATTCTGACTGTGAACTTTTGCCTTTCTTAAATGGCTTTGTTTCTTTTTTTTATGATTTCAGATGCCTTTCCAAGATTTATGGCATGCCAGCATTTAAACAGTTATGCCCCTTTGCCAAAGACCTTTACTCTCAGATCGTGTCCTCCATTAAGGTACGCTGGAATTAATTTAAGACTATTTTCTAAATATTTATCTTTTTGCAATTTTATTTTATTTGTTTTTGATTTGATCTGTCAAAATTGACCAGTGGCTGGTGGGTGCAGTTCACAATGAATTGTTCAGGGCAATCTTTTTGGGCAAGTCTTATCCAATTGCGTCCAAGGCCTCGTTGCAAAGAGTAGCCCCAATTTGTTGCAAATCTCTTCATCGGGTTCTTGGTGCCGATCTACAACTACACAGTCTGTATCAATCAGCAGACCGTAGTTAGAGCAAAGTGGCTGGCCTACTTCTTCGACCTATGGGTCAAGCCAACCGTGTCCCACACCTTAGTCGCTGTTCTAGTTTCCGCCTGTTGCCATTCGTTGTTGGTCCATTGGGAAATTTCATTGTACTAATAAAATTGCAATTTTAATTTATTTTTTCTAGACTTTTTTTCTCCCAAAATTAAAATTTATATTGACTATGTTTGAATTGATCTGCCCTCTAGCCTTTTCATTGCTTATTATTAATTTACGGTGATGAGTTTTTGGTATTTAAATATAATTGCTGTTAGTTATTTGTCTATTACAACTAAACTGCAAAGTAAAATTTATTTGATATATTTGATTATGCTATTTTATTTAAATCACATACAAATATCTGTTTCGACGTATACTAAAAGTTAAGCAACGCTGAATCTGGTCAGTTTGGGAGTGGGAAATGCTGTAAAATCGCTTTCTCCTATACCATGGTGAAAAGTATTGATCTGTCTATCCTCACTCAAGGTAAAATATTAAACTAGCCTAGTATTTCAAGCTTTGACAGTGTACTGCGTCTATAAAAAGAAAACTCTGGAATAATTTCAGTCGTTCTCTGCTTATACCAGCATTGCTTGCGATCGTCTCAGATATCTACATTTTACTAGACTTTAGAAATGCTCATTGTAGATTGCGCAACACATATTTCGCTGTGAACTCCTCGAAGCACTGGAAATGTTTCTGGGAAGTATTCGATTTATCTCAAGATAGTAATAAATGAATATATATGTTAGGAATTTGAAAGTAAATATCACATACTGATGGAAAACTTTTATTAACGTCATTTTGTTGCAGGCCGTTCGAGCGAGCGTTTGATGACGATCGGTAGAAACTCAGCCAATGTCCTCGTCCATCTCTCGTCCTTCCTTAGAGCAAAGTAGTCCCCCATCTTTTCCACCTGTGAGTCGAGTCAACCGCTTCGCCACACTGGTTGCCGCTCTCAGCTGGTTGTTGTTTACTTAGACCGCCTATTGGGCAACATATATTGCTGACTCGTAACACGGAAAATAAATTATTAAAATTTGAAGTTCAGAGAAATGTATCAGAATAACATTTTTCGGTGATATATTTCTAATTCTTAAAACTTAACTCTTTTGTTTTAGTTTTCGTCCATAAAAACTGAAAATAAAAGTATTTTGTATATCAACATTACATAAAGGCATTTCTGAA